>NC_052351.1:49526222-49533411 GCF_009727055.1 Benincasa hispida
ATTTTATTAAAATTAGATTTAATTTAATTTAAAATTAAAGGGATGAGATTATAACTTCCCTCCCCTTAGTACTCTCAGATCAATCGTGTTAGTGGTGAGTGGTACGTTTTTATCATTTTCATTCATCTTCTTCACAGAAGATTACATGGTCTTCTCTAAAGTAATTTTTTTTTTCAAGAAGATTTTTTCCTCTAAATCTTTTGTCCCTCTTCTGAAATATAGTAAAGCCTGCACACTCTTGTTAATTCTCAACCCATACGGAGAATATTAGGAGGTCCCCTTGTGGTAGTGCCATTTGGGTTGCTGTAGATTTTTGGAGATCAAAGTGTTCGTGATCGGATCAAGGAGGAAAATCGTGAAGATTTAGTCTTCAAGGATAAGTTATCTTCTAACCCTAATTGCTCTTTCTAAAAAACATGTTGTAAAATTCCTCATGTTATGCATAACTTATGTTCTTTTGTTTTTAATTTTGTAAAATTGGAAATTGGGAACGATCCCTACTTCCGCAGTGAACCTCACAGTTCCTTCAATTGCATCCACCACCAGAGAATATATCTCATCATAATTAATGTCATGTCTTTGTGAAAAACCTATGCAACTATTCTTGCTTATATCTTGTGACCTCATTATTGTATTTCACTTTCTTCACTAGTCATTGCTAGGATTTTTTCATGAGTATTTACATCCTCAACCAAGTCCTTTTGACTATTGACTATTTTTCTTTTTTGAGGATTTTTATGTTGGGTTTTATGTCCTAAAACTTGTGGTTTGTAAACAATAGAACTTATTATGAAAGTTCAATAAAGTGTTGTTAATAAATTTTTACTTATGAGAAATCCAATAACCTTAAAAGTCACTTGACTACTGGATGAGTACTTGAACTTTATATGGAGACATAATGGTGGATCAGGTTTGAGTAAATAATCACAATGATCTATAGTATATGAATAAGGTTTGGTACCTTATTCTGGTAACGCTATTGGATATGGCTTACTCTATAGTTGTTACAAAGAGTTGTAAAGTGTCACAAACGAAGTGATCCTAATTCGTTCATGTTGGGTCATGAGAAGTGGGGGTGTCCTTGTACAAAAGGATTTGTACAAGATTAGACCCACGAAATCAGTCACTCTTACTTTATAACGTTGTTACTGTTTAAGACTGACTAATTCAAAGCGGTGACCTAGGTAACTTGACCTTAATCCTGAGCTAACTATGAACTTCTTTTTATTTGGATTATCCTTAGATTTTCATAGGTGAGGGTTGGCTCAACAGCGCCGGCTCAATAACTTCCCATTTTAGGGGTAAGAACTGGATAGATAGTTGGGGACATAGGGTGTAAGATGGAAATTCACTCCTACCCGTTTTTAGGGATAGTAGAGAAGTAAGTGTTAATTTTGGGTCTTGAACAAGGGGGCCCACACTCTCATGGCCCGAGAGGGACTCGGTTTTGTTGAATTGGATCACAAAACAATTGTTCATTAGGGGATCAGTGAGGACTTAAGGACCCATGTTTGAATTGAAATTGAGATACTGATGCAAGTTCTTCCCCAAAAGGTTGACTTACTATCATGGTTATATCGAGTGGACATAATATATCTACAGTGAGAGAAAAGTTCAACTATGAGCTTAAGTGGAGCGACTCATTAGTTAACGAATGAAGGTTAGTTCGATCTAATGAGTTCAACCGATTAATCTCAGATCGTTGGAGCCCATGATCTGCAGGTCCACGAGGTCCCCCCTACTAGCTCAGAAATGGATTAGTTCTAAAGTAACGTGATAAGTTAATTTGAAACGTTCAAATTAGAATCAAACGGAATTGGAGAATATATAAATTTAAAAATTTGATTTAAATATATGAAAATGGGTTTGTGTAAAATTAATTTAATATTGGATATTAAATTAATTAGAACTATTTAAATTGTTTTAAATAATTATTTATTAATTTTATTAAAAATTTATTTATGAAATTAATAAATTTTCATTTTTGATCAAAATATGATTTTAAAAATCAAAATATGGATTTAAGAAAATAAAAAATTACACAAATGGAAAAACGGTTTTTTCCAAACTCCATCTTCAAGTAGCTCACAAATAACCCACCATCGTCAAGCTTCAATAACTCCAAGCATGAGCTGCATCTCATGCAACTATTCTCTTTGCATGATGATCTATAATATATTGAAGAGATTGGAGTGAATTTGAGTCAATGCAACCGATAAGATTTTAGCTCAAAATTCGTGAGAAGATGTTCTTTATTTGGGTTGTTTGCTGTGAGCATTCTCTAAGTTCCCTTTATTCTAGCTTATTTTGAGTCCCACAATTCAATCTAGAACACCAAGAGAATAATAGAGAAGATCTTGTGATGGTCTGCACAAAGATTTGGAGAGCTTTGCAGCTGGAAATCGAAGATTTCAAAGGTTCTTCAAAGGTATGACTTAAAACCCATTAATTTCTACTTGAGCATGCTGCTTTGTTTCTTGCCAAAAATTAAATAATTAGAGTGTTTATCGATCCTCGTCGCTTCCACTGCAATAACTGGTACAATCCAACATTTTATCTTTGGAACCCATTGGTCACCACACTTTTGGCGTGTTCCAGAATCACTAGTGACAACTTGTTGTGTTTAGGATATCAATTTTCGGTGGAACATTTGCAACTAGTATATACGACGTAGTTACTTTCTAAGCATGGTCACATACATATATAGGAAGCTTAGCTCTCATAAGCAATGGTCTAGCAATTAATTGCAAATGTTTTATGAATGATTATGCTAAACCATTTTATGTATGAATATAAGCTACAGGATGTTCAACACTTATCCCAATTGACATACAATAATTATCAAAAGCTTGGGTGTAAATCCATCAACATTATCAAGACGAATGGTCTTAATTATATAATCAGAAATTGTGCTATTAAATTAATTATTTAAGCAAAATAATCTTGGGAATGCAAGGTTTCGACTTGATAATGAACACATGTGTGACCATCTACTAGATGCATCTATTGATACCATAAATATCTAAACGGTCCACTTGATATATATGATTATAAAGTGGTCAATTATATATGATATAGTTGACATGAATGTATGAGATACATTAGTTGGAGGAGAAGGATATAAATATGATTTATATCTAGTAGAAGATAATAACCATATGCTTTAAATGTAGCATATGATGTGATATTAAAACTATAAGTTATAAATATAATATGATAAGTTAGTTATTAGATTTATTTATAATTAAACAATTATGAGATAATTGTTGGTGGTTTTTCTCCATAACCGTACGTGAAAATGAGAGATTGCATTCAGTTTTCAATAATTGAAGGATAAAATGAAAATATTTTCATTTTTGAAACAGTATCGCATTTTTCGCTTCACAAAATTATACAACTAGCCATCGTATAGCTAATGAGAACCTACATGACAGCTCAAGTTTTCCTAAACGATCGTGTACACGCACAGTCGACCTAAAAGATCGTATAGCTTTTTACTAAAAAATTGTGCGCGAGAGCGAGATTACCTAAACGATCGTCTAAATGATCATACCCGATTACCTAAACGATCGTGCATCTTTTTCTAAACGATCAAGCACCCGTCTATACAATAGACTCCAAATCTCTCCCACTTGCTTGGTGGCTAAATACGATAGTTCCTTTCCTCCTTTCCTCTACCAAATCTAATAGAGCCCATACTCTCCTAGATTCTCACTCCGAGAATACTGAGTGTGGTGTCCTAATTTCTGCTTGTTCGTGTAGAAGACCGTTCGGTGGTAAGCAACAGCGAGATTTGGTAGACAATTGATTGGCATTCTCAAACGACAACGAGAGGGGTTTTTTTGACGAGAGCAGAGATAAAGAGAAGAAAAGTTCTTCAAAAGGTGTCTCTCTGTCTTTTGTATTTATTTTTTCTTAGCATGTCGTAATTTATTCTGTGATGTATAACTTTTATGTATTTTGCGAATGCTTGTATTTCTGTCACAATAGATTTGGAATCTTGCTTCCGCTCATAAGTACTCTTTGATAAGAGTTCCTTATTTTTAATGCTACTCAGAAAATCTACATTATCCCAATGAGTAGGATATCATCATATACACCACCAGGAAAGCTACTGAGTTGTTGATGATTTTCTTATAAATACGAGACTCATCAACATTTCATCAAAGCCAAATGATTTGATCGCACTTTTCTCATATGTTCCACGATTTAGATGTTTTTAGCCCATAAATGGACCTAGTAAGCTTGCAAATCTTTTTACTCTTCATATTGGAACAATGAATCCCTCTGGTTGACCATGTTATATGGTCTCCTCAATATTACTATTCAGAAAGGTCTTGACATCCATTTGTCATATCTCATAATCATAAAATGTGGCTATGGGACAGGAGAATTCTGATAGACTTCAACCATGACAACAGGTGAGAAAGTTTCTTCATAAATCTACTCCTTCAACCTGGGTTAACCCTTTGCCACGAGTCTAGCCTTAAAGGTATGCACCTTTCCATCTATACCTCGCTTTCTTTTCTAGATCCACTTACACCCTATGTTTTTCCCCCTCAGGCTTATCCACAAGTTCCCAACAGAATTGAAGTACATAGATTCCATTTCCTGATTCATGGCTTTAATCACTCATCTTTGTCAACATCCTCTATTGCTTACCTATAAGACAATGGATCCTCACACCATCATCAGACATGATGTTTTGGGCTTCAGTCAAACCCAGTCTCAACTAATGAGATGGTTGACTAGATGAATCGATATCAACAACTCTTGTTGATTTATCAGTCTGATCAACAACTCTTTTTGAACTCTTAGCAGTTTCATTAGAAATCTCATGTAAACCAAGCTTGCTTCGTGGTTTATGATCCCCTGATGTGGTCTTCTTCCAAGAAGATAGCATTTTCGATGCCAAACCTTATTCTCACTCAGATCATAGAAGTATCCACCCCTCGTTTCCTTAGGGTAGCCTACAAAGAGACAAACTTTCGAACGCAGTTTTCAACTTTTAGGGTTAGCCACAAGCACGTGAGCAGACATCCCAGATCCTGAAGTAGCTAAACTAACTTACGGCCTCTCCGCAGCTCAAAAGGTATTTTAGAAACACTCTTCGAGGGAACGTTTTTTAAAATATAACATGCAAATCTCCACTGCAAATCTCCAAAACAAGTCTGGAAGATGAGCATAACTCATCATATAACCGAACCATGTCCAACAGGGTTTTCTTTCTCCTTTCTGATAACACATTTCTGCTGAGGTGCACCTGGGGCTGAGAGTTGGGACGTGATTCCATGTTCTGTCAAATAGTTTCTGGAATTCGAGGTCTATATACTCTCCACCACGATTAGATCATAGTGTTTTTATCTTTTCTTACCTAACAAGTTTTTCAACTTCATCCTTATACTTCTTGAATTTGTCAGGGCGTCGGACTTATGTTGCATTAGGAATATAAGTCCATATCTTAAATAATCATCTATGAAAGAGAATGAAATATTCATACCCATCTCGAGCTCGAGCACTCACCAGACCACAGAGGTCTGAATGTATAAGCTCCCAGGTTTCCTTGGCTCTATAACATTTTCCAGTAAAGGTCGTTTGGTCATCTTGCCTTCAAGGCATGATCCACATATGACAAGGAGTTTTCTTCTAAACCTTTTAGAAGTCCATTATTTCACCAACTTCTCAATCCTATTGAGGTTTATGTGACCTAAACCTTAGATTCTAAAGATGGGCATTTTTCCTTAGGAGAAACCTTTGGTCTTTTTCAGTTGTCGTTGTTTTGAACATTTCAGTATTAAGCAAGGCTTTATGACTAACGGCCAATAATGCATAATATATATATATATATATATAATAGTTACCTTATCATATAATATATATTAAACTAATTCACGATGTTAGTGAGAATGTGTATGATTGAGATCAATGACTCAGCACATTCATGGAAGATGTGGCTTGTTTTCTAGTTAAAATCTTCCAACGACTTATATGAAGACAACACAACATGTATAACCCAAATCAAATGAGGATATATTAAAGGATATAGAACAAAATATATTTCACCAAAGTTTTTCTACACTTATGATCTAAAAAGAACATGGCGACATCATTGTATAACAAATTTGTTCGAAAGATAACCTAACCGACTTATTTATAAAATCATTACCAATCGTAACCCTTGAAAAATTGGTGTACAACATTGGAATGTGGTAGCTTAGAGATCTTAAGTAATGTTTTTCATGAGGAGAAGAAAATATATTGTATTTTTTAGAAGTATAAATTATATGTATATATATATACGTACATATATGTATATATATATGTACGTACGTATATGTGTATATGTGTATATATATATGTACGTATATGTATATATATATATGTACGTATATGTATATATATATATATGTATTGTGAGCATCTAAATGAGAGTATTATAAAGGAAAAATTAAAAGGATATTGTCCTTTTAGAAACTATTTATGAAAATATTGTTGTTTTCAAACTATTTGTATTGTTATTTTTTTAATAACTCGAGGGTTCAAAATTTGTAAAAGGTAGGTCGAATTTTGAACCCTCGACCTTGCTGATGTCATCATCCAAAATGAAATTTTGTATTGGGAGAGAGTAAGAAAAAGGAAGAGTAAGAGAGAGAGCGAGATTTTGAGAGCGAAAGTGAGATTTTGATAGAGAGCGAGAATATACTTCAATTTTTGGGTCATCCGTACAATTTTTTTTTCTTTTTTAATTATTACACATTCCACCTTCTTCTTTCTTTCTTTCTTTCTTTTTCTTTTTCTTTTTCTTTTAATTTTTCATTTTATAAAAATAATTTCTAAAAATATTTTATTATTTTATTTAAACTCTAAAAAGAATAAATTAAAAAAAATAATATCTCATAAAAATAAAAAAATGTAAATTAAATATCTCATTTACATAAAAATAATTACAAAAATCAATGTGTCCCACAAGGCAGACGTCGTCGATTTCGAGCTGGTTGTCATCATCGACTTCGAATTTGAGGTTGCTCGGGTTCTTCTTGATGTTGCTCTGGTACCTCTGCAAGCGCTTCATAATATAAATATTCATTATGCTCTCCACGACTCCGACCATATCCATGCATGTATGAAGACGAAGGACCAGCCTCTGAATCATAATGTCCTGAACCAAATGCTGGCATCATCATCATCG
>NC_052351.1:49534794-49613400 GCF_009727055.1 Benincasa hispida
GACTAACATAACTAGTTTTGATTCTGCGTCTGCATCATAGGGGTAACTCTTCCACATTATGTGCAACCTCATCAAACTCATCCTTCTTCCCGAACAGATTTTAACACTATAAACATCAAAGTTAATACTAAATAAATCAAATATCATAAGAATAAACTAAACTTTTCAAATATCATAAGTTCAACTCACAGATTCGACGGTAGTTCTATTTTTTCATTCAAAGTGACAACATTCACCCTTTTTTCCTGTTATTTGTTATCTGACAACAACTACAAAAAATTTTTAAAAAATAGAATCTATAAAAAAAATTATAATATAAGAACAAAAAAAATATATAATTATTCTTAAAAAATAAAAGGTTAGTAGAGTAACGAACTAGTATAGTTGTGTGAGAATAATTTGTATTAAACGAAAAACAATAAGAGAAATGGAAATGGAAATGGGAGGAGAGGAAGATGATTTCGAAGGCTTATTTTCGAAGGCAGTGAGGGGGCAGTGAGCAAATCAAGGGGAGAGGAGTGAGCAAAATCAAGGGCAGTTTGCTATCGATGGAGTGAGTGAGCAAAACTGAAGAGGATGGTGGTTTAAAAGGATGTAGGTCGAGTATTGAACACTTGACCCACGGGTTTGGGGTGGTTGAAGAGGCATTAAGGCTATGGCAGAGGGGCATGAATGCGTCAATGCATGCAGGGAATCGCGCAGGGGAATCGGAGCAGGGGCAGCATGGTGATAGGACCTCACACCTTTTTTTAATTTACTTGATAATAAAATCAAGGGCGAGATCCTCCTCATGAGCAAGATCCTCCTGAGCGAGATCCTCAAGCATTTCTTTAACAAACTGTCTTCCTAGCGATGTTCACCTTACCAGCGACCACATTTCTAGCGAGATTCCCTTCTAGAGCGAGATCCCCATCACAAAATTAGTGAGATTTCCTTCTAGAGTGAGATCCTCATCACAAAATTAGCGAGATTTCCTTCACCCACTTATCTCCTTGTCGAGGGTTGAAGTTTCGACTTATGTATATCGAAACTTCAACCTTCGACAACCTAAAAATTAGTGAGATTTTCTTCTAGAGCGAGATCCTCATAACAAAATTAGCGAGATTTCCTTCATCCACTTATCTTCCTTGTCGAGGGTTGAAGTTTCGACTTATGTATGTCAAAACTTCAACCTTCGACAACCCTAATATATATATTGTTTCCAAGTTTTTTTTATTTATCGAGTTCTCAATGTTCGACCTCTACATTAATCAAATCCTCAACTCTCGACTTTTAGCCTCGAACTCCCAAAACAACAATATTTCTCTAATAAGTTTCAAAACAACAATATTTCTCTAATAAGTTTTGAAAACAACCGTATTAATATTAAAGGTCCGTATTATAAACATTATAAATGAGGTGTAATATAAATACCCATGCTTAGCATTCAAAGACAAGTGTCATACTCCCATTATTCCATGTGTCATATAACTACACATGCTTAGTGTCCAAATGTGTCACATCCTGGTTGCCAAGATTTCTATAAATAATGATCATTTGTGGATTTTGTAGAAGTATGCACATTCGTGAGATATTAAGAGAGGTTTCTAAATTTTCATGGAATTTCCACAAATTCCCATTTTCATTATCTTATATTTTGTTATTTTCTTATATTTTTTTTATTTTAATATTATATTTTCTCAATATCCATGTTCCCATTGTGCCTCATTTTTCTTCTCAGTTTTACAACACGATTACATTTTTAAATTAGGTAATGGTATAAAGTTATATTTCTTTCATTAATAATATCAACCTTAAAGATAATTAAAAAAAAAAATTAAAGGCACGTTCAATAATTATTTTGTTTCTTTTTTTTTTTTAATAAATTAAGCCTATAAACACTTATTCCACCTCTAAATCTCTTACTTTGTTATCTTTACTTTCTACTGATATTTTAAAATACTAAGACAAATTTTGAAAACTGAAAAAATAGATTTTAAAAACTTGTTTTTGTTTTTGAAATTTGGCTAAAAACTCAACTATTTAACATAAGAAATGTGAAAATCATGGTAAGAAAATGAGAGGAAATAAGTTTTATTTTCAAAAACAAAAAACCAAATGAAGGTTAGTATATGGGACTTGAGATTATAAAGTTAAATCAAAGGTTATTGATTGAAAATAGTGGCAAATTTTCAAGTGAAGTCAAAACTGTTGTAATTTGTGAAATTCAACCAAATTATATGTACTAAATTGAAAAATTTAAAATTATAAGATCAAATTATGGCTCTACATCCCAACAAGTAAGAATTAAACTTTTGAAACTATATAGATTAAAAATGACATTTAAGGTCAAATTATAGAGTTCATAGTACTACAACCAAAAATACCAATTAGGTGTCCCAACCACAAGAATGAAAGATATATTTGAACTAAAAAGAGTAAATCAAAGCCAAATTAAATTGGTAGAAACCAAATTAAGCAAAAAGAAAATAATTGAACTTTCAAATTGGAACACATATTGATGACACCACTTGTAATGTTTGATTAAAGCTTTTGAAAAGTGTGTGGATGAAGACAGGTTTAGATTTATATAAATAAATAGGGTTAAAAATCTATCTTCCCTAAAAATGATTTGTTGGTAGGAACAAAAAAAATTCTCTCAAATTATTTCAATACTAGACTCTGGACATATAATACGCACAATTTAGTTTATGAATTTTGATTGATAGAAATTTAATCTCTATATTTTCAGTTTTGTAATAATTTAATCTTTGAATGTTACTAGGTAATAATTTAGTCTTTGTAGTTTGTATTTTTAAATTGGTAATAATTTAATCCCAACTATATATAGAAATTAGTGTTAAGATTTAATGAAATTTCTTGCATAAATAAATCGATAAACTAATTAAATATTTAATAGTTTATAAAATACAAACTCTACATCATAAAACAATAAAAATCGATATCTAATTTTGATTATTTTTTTACGTTAGGGACTAAGACTTCGTTTGGAGTTACTTTAAATTTTAAAATAATTGTTGACAACCGTGCTTACAAAAAATCAGCTATAAAATGAAGTTAATTAATATTTGACAAATTTCAACTAGAATCTTTAAAAAATAGGTTATTGTTGAATGAGAAATTTTGGACCAATCATAAATTGCCACGTCATTTACTAAATTAATGACAAAATTACAAATAGTTGAATTTGGAACTAATTAAAAATTGACAAGTGTCCCAAATTGAAATTGAAGATATAAGTCGACAAACCATGAGGATGCCATGTGTTTTCATCTTGATTGTTGGATTGAATAAAATTAATTTGGTCCAATGTGATATTATTATTTGAGCAAGTCTAATTGCACCCAAAAATAGGTTTAATTTACTCCAAATGCCTAATAAGGCTCAAATTCAATTAATTGGGCCGAAGGACCAAGTTGACCAACCTAACTCAAGCCCACAAAACCCTGAGAACTCTAAAGGAGTTCTTTTCATTTGAAGGGTCAGAAATTTTAGACTCTAGAGAGTTTAAAGAGAATTTTCTACTACATAAAAACTCACTAACTCCTGGACTAAACCACTCCTAGAAGATAAAAAAAAAAAATAAAACTCATTAACTCTTGGATGGTCCTGATATAAAGATTCTTCAAAAACTTCAATTTTAAGAACATAACGAACTTTAAGAACATCACGCGTTCCGCTTCTTCAAGTCAAACGTCAATTGAGAGAAAACCAGATGATGAAGTACTAGGGATCAAACCACATATGCATCAAATCTATATCAACACAAGTTCACTCCACGAAACACGTTTCTTCCAAAATTTCGTAAGAACAATTACATACTAGAATTTAAGGACTAAATTATTAGAAAATTGAAAGGATACGAACTAAATAATCATTATTAACCAATGTTCAGATAACTGAAACGTTACTTTTACAAAAATTTAAAGAAAAAATAATTTTTAAGTGTCATGATTTATTAAATTAATGGAATAATTTTCTGTCGATGATTCATGACTATATTCAGAGTGGGTCACAACATAAGAAATTATTATCCCTTAAAACAGATTGGATGTGAAAGAGTTTCATAAACTTATTTCAATTAGTGGGTCAGCTTTTTTTCTCTCTCTTAATTGTTAATCAATAGTTTGAATGATTTGACTTCTTTTTAAGGAAAAATTAACTATTTTAGTATCCGAATTTTTTAGAATAAATAAATTGGGTTTCAAAAATCAATTTAAAAGATCTTTCAAATAATTTTTTAATCAATTAAATAATTATATAAAATTTTAAATTAAAAAAATCAGTTTTAGAATAATTTTAGAGAGGGTAGATAATTTTTTTACATTACCTTTCTAATTTAAAAGAATAAAAAATTATTGTAGGAATATTTTTAAACATAATTTTTAAAAAGTTAGTGATTACAAATGTATATTAGACTAAATGGACATATTCTTAAAACCTTGAGAACTAAAAAGTTATATATTGAAAACTCAAGAACTAAACACACATATTTTTTAAAAACTTGAGAACTAAAAAAAGTATAAATTGAAAACTCAAGGACCGAACATGCACATATTCTTATAAACTCAGGGACTAAACAAGTATTCCTTTTTTCTTTTAATATATAATTCATTTCTATAAGAACCCTAAATTATATAAATATAATAATAATTAATTATGAGAAATACTAGGAAGTCCATGCTCCCTATTCCTCTGTACACATGAAAAAAATAATTTTTTAATAATTCTTTTTTCAAAAAATTAAGTTGTCACGTAACAGCTTTTTATTGGGTGGAGTAACGAACTGCATAATAGATGAGTGCAACCCGACTGCATCCAAATTTTTTCCATTAATTATTTGATGTTGAATTTTCTTCCATTCCCTTGATGTTCCATATGAAATTAAGTAGAAATAATGAACCAAAGTTTGTGATATTGTCCATTAAGATAATGCTAGCTCTCTCAAATATCAATAGTCCTTCCTATCTTATTATAAATATTAATTTAGTCAATGTGAAAATGAACTAAATTATATAAATCAAATTCAAACTAAGTAAAAGCATGAAGAATAATTAAAACTTTTCCTTAAAAATACGCTCAAATCATAAAAATTAAAATTTATATATCAAATTCAAACTAAGTAAAAGCATAAAGAATAACTTAAAACTTTTCCTTAAAAATATGCTCAAACCCTAAAATTTAAAATTTATATATCATATTCAAACTAAGTACTTAAAGAATAACTTAAAATTTTTCCTTAAAAATATGCTCAAACCATAAAAATTAAAAACTTATATATCAAATTCAAACCAAGTAAAAGCATAAAGAATAACTTAAAACTTTTCCTTAAAAACATGCTCAAATCATAAAAATTAAAATTTATATATCAAATTCAAACTAAGTAAAAGCATAAAGAATAAAAACTTTTCCTTAAAAATATGCTCAAATCATAACAATTAAATTTATATATCAATTACGGTTTTTAAAATTTTGGTAAAATAGTCCATTTTGGTAAATGAACTATGTTTTTTTAAGCAAAATCATCATTTCTATGAGTATCATAGATAAGTAAATAATTTAAAGTGTGTTTATTTTAGCTTATTGAATGATTTCATCATTTGTATGAGTATCATGGACTACGAAGCCTTCAAGCTGTTCCATGTAAATCTCTTCTTCAAGTTCACCGTTCAGGAATGTAGTCTTTACATCAATCTGATGAATTACAAGATTGTTTAGGGCAAATAGAGAAAACAACACATGAATTGAGATGGTCCTAGTCACAACAGAGAAGGTATCAAATAAATTTATGCTTTTTCTTTGTCTGAAACCTTTAGCTACAAGTCTAGCTTTGAATTTGTCAATTGTTCTATCAGGTTTGAGTTTCTTCCTCAGGTTCCATTTGCAACCAGGGGGTAGGTCTACCAAAAGCCAAGTCCTATTTGACTCAAGAGAGTTCATTTCATCATTTATAGCTTCTTGCCATAAGTTGACATCTACTGAGGACATGACATCTTTTAGGTTCTTAGGACCTTCTTCTATGTTGAAAGTTTAGAAGTCATCCCCAAAGTCCTTAACAGTATGAGTTTTTTTTGCTTCTCCTGGGCTCTAGGTTTGCTTCCTCATTTGGAGTTTGAATTCTCATTGAAGGTAGATTACTAGAACTTGAGCCCCCACTGTTCCTTGATTTAAAAGGAAATTTATCCTTAAATAAGTCAATGTCATTGGAGTCTATAATCACTTGATTTTTTAAGTCATAGAACCTATAAGCTTTACTATTTACTGTGTATCCTATGAAGACACATACGTAGGCTCTACTGGCAAGTTTCTTTCTTTTGGGATCTAGTATTCTTACATAGACTAGACACCCCCAAGTTCTAAAATATGACAAGTTCGGTTTCTTATTCTTAAGGATTTCGTAGAGTGAGGTTGTGTTTTTAAACTTTTATATTCTATTTAGCACATAACACACAGTAAGGATAATTTCACCACACCAATAAAAGGCAACTCTTGAATTAAGTATAATAGCAACTACTAGTTCAGATAGAGTTATATTTTTCCTTTCAGCTTTTTCATTCATTTCAAGATATTAAGGTGTCATATTTTCATGAATTATTCCATGTGAATTATATAAGTTTTTAAAAACATCTAAATCGTATTCAGTTCCACTATCACTACGAAGTCTTTTAATTTTTCTGTTAAACTGGTTTTCTATTTCAGTCACAAATGATTTGAACACATCAAAGGCATCACTTTGATTTTGCAGCAAATATACAAAAGTGAAATCAGAGAACATCAATAAAGGTGATAAAGTATCTTTTACTATTCCTAATCAAGACACCATCAAATTCACATAAGTCTGAATGAATTAAATCTAGAGGCTCAGATTCCCTAAATACAGATTTATGCGGAGTTTTAGTTATTTTAGTCTGACTATGGTATTCACATTTATCAAAGTCATTCATGGAAAGTTTAGGAATCATTTCCAACCTACTCATGTTGCTAATTATCCGTTTATTAACATGACAAATCCTAGCATGCTAAATATTAAAAGAATACAACATATAAACGAAAGACTTAGTTTTATTTATGTCAAGATTGAGCTTAAACATTTCATCAGTTGCATACCCCTTTCCCATGAAGATATTATTTTTTGTACGGGTATATAGGTCGACCCCTATGGTTTGAGTAATGTCGACCTTGTTGAAGAGATAGTCCAAGACCAGATTCTTCCTTATCTCTAGAGTGTGTAGAACTTTCTTCAGAGTGAGGGTCTTCTCAGAGTTAAACTTCAATTCCACCTTGCCGACTTCAACAACTTTTGTTGAGTGGTGATCCCCCAACAATATATTTTTATCCTTTGTTCGAAACATGTCTTAAATAAACTAAGGTCATGACAGACATGGTGCGTAGCACCAATGTCTATCCACCACCCCTCAGAGCCACTGATTACATTTACTTCTGTGATCATGGCTACTAACAGTTCTTTTGTCAGATTCGTCCACTCAACAGGATAACGCCTGTTCCTACAGTTCCTGATCATATGTCCAGGTTTGTTACAATTATAGCAAAGAAATTGTACTGTTTCTTCTGAGGGGGCTTCAACTTCTTTTGATTCTTTTGATTGCTTGAGCCCCGATTCTGACTTTTCCTCTTAGTTCCCTTTGACTTTGGTTTAGGTTTTATCACAACAGAGGCGGACCTTCTTGGTATGATATTTACCTCCTCCCTTTGGTCCTACTTGCTGGCTTCCTCCTCAATCTTTAGGCGTGTTATCAAACTCTCCAAGGAGAATTTCTTGGTTTTGTGCCTTAAGGTATTTTTAAAATCCTTCCATAAGGGGGGCAACTTGTTAATAATAATAGAAATTTGAAATTGCTCATCAAAAGACATACCTTTACTTATTATCTCATATGTTATTTTCTGCAGTTCATGGGACTGGCTTCTACAGATTTATCATCAGTCATTTGAAACAGTAACAACTTACTTCATATTTTTTCGAACAAACTTCTTTGGTATCATATTTTTTTTTGTAGGGCGTCCCAAACTTCTTTTACTGTCTTCATTGTACTGTAATAGTCATAAGATCATTAATTAGACATAGACCATTTAAAATAAAGTATCTACAGAGAAAATCATTTTCTTCCTAAAAAGATACATCTTTGATCTGCTATTTGGTATCTTCTTTTGGGACAGCTGGTTTCCCGGTGGTGCAGGCATGAATAAATTTCTTGACAATGAGGAAGAATAACATCTTCTGCTTCCAATGTTTGAAGTGCGTCCCTTCAAATCGGAAAGGATGGTTGGGATCAGAGGACATGAAATCGGTCTATTTGACAGGGCCATAATGAACTGTGGCAGATGAATGACATCTTAAAATTGTTGACAACGGTTCCTTCGGCAAATAGAAGACTATGACAAATGGACGACTCAAACATCGGTCGTCGAAAATAGAACCTGCAAAATGAACAAATGGTGAAAGTAGGTCGAGTCGCAGATCTCATTCTCTTTAAGATGCTTTGTGACTTTTCCCTTTGTGTAAGTAGTTTGGAATAAGGCCACATCGCCCTTGGATAAAACAGCCCAGAAAACTTCTGTCTCGATCAGAATTGCACCGGAACCAATTGGAATTCTGACACCCCTCTCTAAAATTGATTATGCTCAGAAACAATAAGGGAATGAATGATTGTTGTGTCTCCCTTCTGAAACACTGAAGGCATTAATAGGCCTGGGAAGTGCGCAATAGAGGGGAAACTTGCATATGTCCACACAGAGCGTGAACTGACAAACGTGACGGACGACTGCGGCAAAAACGGAACGAATGATAATTTTTTTCAATTTTTGGAAAATAAGAATAAATAAAATGAAATGAAAAGCAAAAGAAAAGTTATTATTTTTAATAAAAAAATAATTCCAACGGACAGATGATGGCATGCATGTGAGATGTCCACCATATCCACATTTGTCTATTTCCTCATTCCTTTAAAACATGGGTACCTCTTGAAGCCCAAACTCACAAGAGGTAGGGGCATATGTGGAGGCTTTCTATTGATAAAATAACCAACGTGGGATTCCTTTTTTTCTTTTTCATTTTAAATAAATTTTCACTAACAAAAACACTAGCCATATTTTATTAGTCTCTTCTCAAATAACTTGTCATTTGGAAGGTTGAAAATTATTTAAATTTAGATCAGTTGAAAATATACATTTTTAGCGTAATGAATTTAATTTGTTTCTTGAATTCTAATACATGAGAGTAGGAATTTCAACCTCAAACTTTTTGGTTGACGATATATGTCAAAACCAATTAAGTTGGAGTGATATATATATATGTCAAAACCAATTAGTCTCATCAAGATTGTCATTCAGAAAGGCAGTCTTAACGTCTATTTCCAAATGTCATAGTCATAATATGCAGTAATGGACAGGAGTATTCGGATAGACTTCAATATGGCAATAGGTAAGAAAGTCTCTGCATAGTCGACTTCCTCAACTTAGGTAAAACCCTTTGCCACAAGTCCAACCCAAAAAGATTTGCACCTTCCCATCAACACCTCTTTTCCTCTTGTAGATCAATTTGCAACCTATAGGTTTTACTACTTCAGGTTGATCTATAAGATCCCAAACTGAATTGAAGTACATAGGCTCCATTTCAAAATCCATAACTTTGATCAATTCATCTTTGTCAAAGTCCTCCATTTCTTTCTTGTAAGACAATGGATCCTCAACGTCGTCATCAGATATGATAGCTAAGGATTCTATTAAACCCATATAACGTATAAGTGGGTTCATAACTTTCTCACTACGTTGAGGCTCTCTCAATGATTGAGGTGGATGTGACCTACTAGATGAACCAACATCTATAACTCTTGTCGATGTACTTGGCTCTTCAACAACTATTGTTGAAGGTTTAGTAGTTTTGGTGGAAAGTTCAATGAACATTATCCTACCACGTGGTTTATGCTCCCTTATGTGGTTCTCTTCTAAAAATGTAGTGTTTGTCAATACAAACACTTTATTATCTTTAGGATTGTAGAATTAACTACCTCTCGTTCCTTTGGGGTAACCTACAAATATACACAATTTTGAACGAGGTTCCAACTTTTTAGGATTAGTCTCAAGAACATGTTCTGGGCAACCCCGGATCCTGAAACAACGCAAACTAACTTTACCATCGTTCCATAACTCCAAAGGTATTCTAGTAACACTTTTGGAAGGAACACAATTCAAAATATAGGCTATAGTTTGTACTACATAACTCCAAAACGAGTAAGGTAAGGAAGCGTAACTCATCATTGACCAAACCATGTCTAACAAGGTTCGATTTCTCCTTTCTGATACACCATTTTACTGAGGTGTATCGAGTGCTGAGAGTTAGTCTTGGAATTTCAAATCCATATACTCTTCACCTTGATTAGACCGAAATATTTTAATTGTTTTACTTAATGTATTTTCAACTTTAGCCTTGTACTCCTTGAACTTTTCAAGGGCTTCAGACTTATGTTGCATTAAATAAATGAACCGATATTTTGATTAATCATCAGTGAAGGTGATGAAATACTCAAACCCTCCTTTTGCCTTAACATTCATAGAACCACAGAGGTCTGAATGTACAAGTTCTAAGGGCTCTATGTCTTTGTGACCTTTTCTAATAAAAGATCTCTTAGTGATTTTGACTTCAAGGCATTGTTAGGATTAATGTCATAATTCTCTCGGAGTCTCGTAGTTTGTAATATATACACATTGTTATGAATAAAATAAGAGTTATTTTGTCTGACATTTACTCATATCCAATAAATAAAGCTCCATGGTTATCGTATGTAAACTTAAGCATATATATGAGATATACAAGTAGATCATACCCTAAGTGATAATCTAAATAAGTCTGTAATATAAGGATTAAGGAGGGATTCTTGATCCTAGTGACACTATAGATACGGCCCACTTTGTAGAGGTTTACAAGTGTTATGAACAACTACAGATGGTAGATCCTGACCATTCATGTGGAGACATGCGAGTAGGGGTGTCCTATACAAAGAGGTTTACAAGTGTATGAACAACTACAGATGGTAGATCCTGACCATTCATGTGAAGACATGCGAGTAGGGGTGTCTTATACAAAGAGCTTGTATAAGGCCAGACCACGAGATGATTCGTCTCTGTATATAACGTCGTTGATACTAGAGACTTACATCTCACCTAAATGACCATAGGTGACATGACCTCAATCCTGAGTGTTTTGGAAACTCCTGCCTTTGAGGGTGGTTCTTTGATTAGTATGGGTGAGAGTGGCCAGATTTCCAACTCAACATGCTTAGTTTTTTAGGGACTTGTCTGATTTGGGAGCTAGGAACTCAATTACACAAGATGGAATTCACTCCTTCCCCGAAGCAGGAGTAAGTAGATAGATTACTCCCTTAAGAGTTGATTCCGGGGCTTGAACATAGTGGCCACAACTTCTCTTTGGAAGAGAGGACTTAGTCATAGTAGAACTATGACTTATGTTCATTAGAGGGATCAATGGTACTTAAGGAGTTAGATATAACTACAGGGGCATAATGGTTATTCGCCAAATTATACTTATGAGCGATTTGTGAAGGGTTGTCGCACTGTTGATTGGTTAAAATAAACACGTAATATATCTGTAGTAAGGAGAGTTCAGCTATCGATCTTTAGTGGAGTGTCTGGTAGTTAACAGATGGTGGATTCTGTGGCTAAAGAGTTTAGTCAGTTATTCACGTACTATTGGAGCATCGAGCTACAGGTCCATAAGGTCTCTTTGGTAGCTCAATGGATTCGAGTTGAGGATCAGTTCTTGGTGTTGATTTGAAATGTTTAAATTGACAAGAGATAATTCGATTATATATAATATGATCGATATGGTGTATGAGATACATCACGTAGAGGATTAATATAAATGGGATTTACATTAAGGACCATGAAATAGGAAAAGAGCTATGGTTTATATGTTTCATGAGATGAAATATTAAAACTATAGATTATAAATATAGTATGGTAAGTTGGTTATCATATATATTTATAATTATACTAATTATTGGATAATTATCTCTTTTTCTCTAATAACTAATCGAGTAGGAGATTATTGGTAGTTTCATGGTAACCGTAAGATAAAAGGAAAAATGTTTTCCTAAATTTAGAAATAGTTGAATTGAGATTCCTATTCTCGAAACTTACTCACGGTGGCTGTCAAGTAAATATGATTTACTAAACGACAACTGAAGAGAGACTAGACGATTGTGAAGTGATTCTATACGAAAGTCACTCAGCTGGCCGAGAGCTAAACGAACGCGGAGCTTTTGCTAAATGATCGCGGAGCTTCTTCTAAACGATTGGGCATCGGCTATACAATAGAGTTGTCATCTCCTACTTGCTCAATCATTTACACGATTGTTCTTCCTCCAGTCTCGTCCTCTAACCAAGTCTACACAGAGCCCACACTTCTGGATTCTCACATCGAGAATACCAAGGTAGCCATTGTGGTGGTGTCGTATTCAACTAGACATAGTCGAAGTTTTTGGAGGTCATTCACTGTGTTCGTAATCTTGGAGATTTTTGAGTTTGTGGTCGCTGTAATCGTGCAGTGTAGCAGTCTTAGTGTTCGAGCATTCGTGATTTCTGTCTTGCTGTGAACGAGCGTTCGTGATCAAGGGTGTTGAAGATGAGTCTTCAAAGGTATGTGAATTTTTCCTTGATCTGATAGAAAAACATGCTGTAATTTCGTTTTGTGCATAGCCTGTATGTTTCCGTTGACGGAAATCGGACACGAGGATTTTCATGAGCAGCGGAATGATCTTTCCAAATTTAAATCGTATATGAACATTACATTTACAATCACAAACGGAAACATACGGCTATGCAAAATACAGAAATTACAACATGCTTTACTATATATCAAGGACAAGAAATAACAAACCTTTGCAGACTCATCTTCTAGTTCTTTGATCACGAACGCTCGATCAGAGCGACACAACAACATATGAATGTCTGTTGGGCTTTGTGCCCTAAAGTCTCGTGTCCAGTAGTTTGAAAACAACTTTGTACGAATACTTGTGACGTATAATATAAATGATATTTACTTCACTACTTGACTTTGCACATTTAGATGTTTTTTATTTTACCACAAACCAATAAACTTAATATCCCTGGATATTTGTATGTAACTTAAGCATGTATGTGGTAGCATACAGGTGGATCATGTCTTGAGTGATAACCAAAATGGTCTGTAGTATATGGATATAGGAGGGAAACCTTATCCTGGTAACGCTACGGATGCGGCACGCTTTGTATAATAATTACAAGTGTTGTGATTTGCTACAGATGGTCTGATCCCTGTCTCTTATACACATCTAGATGTGTATAAGAGACAGGTGTAGATATTTATCACAGATGGTCTGATCCTGATCATTCGTGTAGGGGAAATGCGAGCGGGGGCGTCCTATACAAAGAGTTTGTATAAGACTTGACCATGAAGTGTTAACATCTCGTTATATAACACCGTTCATCACTGAGACTTCATTTCACTAGGATGACCATAGGTAACATGACCTCAATCCTAAGTGAGTTGGGAACTCTTGCCATTGAGGGTGGTCCTTTGATTTACATGTGTATGAGTGGCTAGAATGCCGACTTAAACCTAACATTTTGGGGATTCTTCTGATTTGGGAGTTGGGAATTTAGCTATACAAGATGGAAATCACTCATTCCCGGAGGCAGGGGTAAGTAGATAGCTCCCTTAAGGGCTGATTCCAAGACTTGAACGATGTGACGCCACGCATCTTCTCATGGCCCGAGAGGTGTTCACACATAGTAGGACTCTGTTGTATTGTTCATTAGAGAGATCAATAGTACTTAAGGAGGAAGATGTAATTATAAAGGCAAAACGGTAAATTGGCCTGCTATAATTACGAGCATCTGTGAAGGGTCATCGTACTGATGATTGATTATATCCAATAGACATAAAAATATATTTATGGCAAGAAGAGTTCAATTTTCGGTCTTTAGTGGAATGCCTGGCAGTTAACGGATGGTAGATATCATGACTAAAGAGTTTTGTCAGCTATTCACGTACCGTTGGAGCTTCGAGCCATAGGTCCATAAGGTCCCCTTAGTAGCTTGGATACAAGCTGAGAATCAGTTTTTGGGTCAGTTTGAAATATTCAAATTGACAAGAAGAAGTTCGATTATATATGATACAATTGAACGAGTTAATTAAATATGATATAATTAATTTTATATATGAGATACATTAATTTGGAGGAAATTGGATATAAATATGATTTTAGTAGAGGAAAATATTATAATTAATATATGATATTAATTATATGTTATGAATATGATAAGATCACATTCATTGGATGGTTATAAAGGAAATAGGAAGGCGCCTCTTCGTTCTAAATAACGGATGAGTGCATTATAAATAACAGATGGTGTGTTGATCTCGGAATGCGTGGATATTGTGAAAAGATAGTGTCATTGTTTAGAAATTCAGGGCCTATAAGATAGTGACTGCACGATCGCTTACATATACGATATTGCTAAGCGATCGCATACCAATTACACAGTCGCGCGCTATTATCTAAATGATCGTTTACCTTTTTCCTAAGCGATCTTAGCTCCGATATTTACTAACGATCGTATAGACAATGCTTGGTTTTTGTTACGTGATCGTTTGGACGATCGTTCACTCTTTTCCTTACACGGTCAATTACCTTTTTCCTACACGATCGTTAATGATCGTTTGACGATCGCTTGCTTTTCCTACACGATCGTATACTTCACCTAAACGATCAAGCATCTTGTCTATGCGATAGACGACTGCATCTCCCACTTGCTTGATCGTTGTGTACGGTCTCTTTTTCTCCTTCTCTCTATCAAATCCGAACAAAGCCCATATTTTGGATTCTCACTCCAAGAATATTGAGGGCTCTGAGAGGAGTTGTCTTCTTCGTTTCCTTCAGTCCGAGTGGTGATTGTTTGAGGTAGACGGTTGGGCTTCAAACTCGTCTGTGAAGAAGAAATCTTTATCTGGTATGATTTCTTGATCTATTTAGCATTATGAAAGTATATTTGAATGTATATGCGGTAATTCTGTTACAATGAATTAGAAAGATCCGCTTCCGCTCGTAGGTACTCTTGAATAAGAGTTCCTTCACGTTCGTCCAACACGACCGCTACACTGCACAAACACCGCGCACTCGAACTAAGCGGTCGCCAAGGTCACGAACACCCCAAACACCACAAACGGCCTCCACAGAACCTCGACAGTATCAAGTTGAGTATGACACCACCAAGAAGGTTACCTTGGTATTCTCGGTGTGAGAATCCAGAGGGTGGGCTCTGTGTGGACTTGGTTTGAGGCAGAAAACGCGAGGAACCACAATCGTGTAAATGATTGAGCAAGTGGGAGATGGAACAACCTATCGTAAGGTCGATGGTATAGATTGATGCCCAATCGTTTAAAAAAAAGCTATGCGATCGTCTAGAAAAAACTATGTGATCGTTTAGCTCATCGTTTAGCTGAGTGCCTATCGTTACTAACACTCCACAATCGTTTAGCTAACTCCAAGCCGTCACTTAGTAAATTTAATTTACTTGACAACTCTCCGTGAGTAATTTTCGAAATTCACAATTTGGCAAATTCTTTAATCTTACTAAAATTAGGAAAATATTTTTCTTTTTATCTCATGGTTCAATGAAACTAGCTATAATCCCACTCAAATTGGTTATTAGAGAAAAAGAGATAATTATCCAATAATTAATATTATTATAAATATAAATAATAACCAACTTATCATAATATATTTATAACCTATAGTTTTAATATTTCATCTCATGAAATATATAAATCATAATCTTTTTCTATTCCATGGCACTTAATGTAAATCTCATTTACATTAACCTTCCACTTGATGTATCTCATACACCATATCGATTATATCATATATAATCAAATTATCTCTTGTCAATTTTAACATTTCAAATTAACACCAAGAACTAATCCTCAACTTGAATCCATTGAGCTACCAATGGGACCTTATGGACCTGTAGCTTGATGCTCCAATAGTACGTGATAACTGACTAAACTCTTTAGCCACGAAATCCACCATCTGTTAACTACCAGACACTCTACTAAAGATCGATAGCTGAACTCTCCTTACTACAGATATATTATGTGTCTATTTTAACCAATCAACAGTGCGACAACCCTTCACAGATGCGTCATAGTACAATTTGGCGAATAATCATTATGCCCCTGTAGTTATATCTAACTCCTTAAGTACCATTGATCCCTCTAATGAACATAAGTCATAGTTCTACTATGACTAAGTCCTCTCTTCCAAAGAGAAGTTGTGGCCACATGTTTAAGCCCCAGAATCAGCCCTCAAGGGAGCAATCTATCTACTTACCCTGCTTTCGGGGAAGGGGTAATTTCCATTCTGTGGTAATTGAGTTCCCAGCTCCCAAATCAGACAAGTCCCTAAAAACTAGGCATGTTGAGTTGGCAATCTGGCCACTCTCACCCATACTAATCAAAGAACCGCCCTCAAAGGCAGGAGTTTCCAAAACACTCAGGATTGAGGTCGTGTCACCTATGGTCGTTTAGGTGAGATGTAAGTCTCCAGTATCAACAGCGTTATATAGAGTCTAGTCATCTCGTGGTCCGGTCTTCTACATACTCTTTGTATAGGATACCCCCGCTCGCATGTCTCCACATGAATGGTCAGGATCTATCATTTGTAGTAATTTATAATACTTACAAACCTCTACAAAGCGGGTCGCATCCCTCGTGTCACCAGGATCAGGTATCCCACCTTAATCCTTATACTACAGACCTATTTAGGTTATCATTTAAGGTATGATCCACTTGTATATCACATATACACGTGTAAGTTTACATAAGATAATCATGGAGCTTTGTTTATTTTATTCATAAACAATGTGTATAATTATAAACAATGAGACTCCGGGAGAATTAGGACACCAATCCCAACATCCGTTTCTTGATTGTAATTCTGTATGTTCATATACGAATGAAATTTGGATAAATCATTCCGCTGCTCATGGAAATCCTCATGTCCGATTTCCTTCAGGCATGGCTCACATACAGGTAAAGAATTTTTTTCCAACTCACTTAGAAGTCCATTCTTAACCAATCTCTCAATCCTATTGAAATTTATGTATCCTAACCTTAGGTGCCAAAGATGGATATTTTCTATAGGAGAAATTTTCATTCTTTTATTATGGGTTACTGCAGTTTTAAACAGTTCAGTATTTAGGAGGGCCTTTGTTGCTAACAATATTAGCACATAAAGATTATCATTCAGCTTCGTACAACAAACTTCTACACCATTTTAATAAATGCTTTATTTATAGAAAAATGTACAGAATAATTTTGTTCTATTAAACACTTTACATAAGTTAAGTTCTTTTACAAATCAAGAACTACAAATACATTTTCTAGTAAAATATAGGATTTCAGTAAGTAAGCCAAAGTCTTCCCATTGCCTTCGCTGAGACGACGTTCCCAGTTCCAATACGCATCATCATCTCACCAACTACTAGTTGCCGCTAGAAATCAATTCTCTAAAATGAAGAAAAAACATGGTTAGTGGAGCCTGAATCTATTATCCAGGCATAATTGTCATTCTCCACTAAGAAAGTTTCCTATACAAGTAAATCGTATTTACCTTGCTTGGCCTTCTTCTTCTCCGCCAAGTATGTGGGACAATTCCTCTTTCAATGTCCCTGTTGGTTGCAATGGAAACATATTCCCTTTTTAGCCTTAGCTTTCTTGCCCTTTTGGGCAGCAGCTGATGGGTTAGCCTTCTCTTGGCCTCCCTTCTTTTTCTTCCATTTTTTGGTGCCAGAAGAAGAGGGTATAGAGTTAGTTCCAATGGTCGAACCTCTATTGAATTTATTTGAGGAAGAGACAATATTTGGCTCTCCCTTCTATTCCTTGACTTCATCAAGAATTGGTACGTTTGTAGATCATTGAGCAAGGTGGTCAGGTTGTAGTTAATTCTGTTCATAACAGTATTGCTAGAGAACTATAGAAAACTTTCAAGTATAGTTTCCAAAATGAAGCTAACTCGACTGGCTTCGTTAATGACAGACCCATTCATCTCCGCCACATTAAAGTGGACCATCATGTTCAAAACATATTCTGAAACAGAGGCCCCTTCTAGCATGTGGGCATTGAATATGTATTTGAGCGCATCGTTCCTGAGCTGAGTAGACAATTGTCCAAACATAGGGGCTCCATGATCTAATAGGCAACGAGCATGGGCTCATGTTTCATGGCCAAGACCTCAGATAGGTTTGCCAAAATGTATGCTTGGGCCTGTTCGTTTGCCTGAACCCATTGCTCATATGCCTCCCAAAAATTTTAGGTGGCATTGGCTGATGGGACTTGAGGAAACTCCCCAACCAGGACAATACATAGATCATCGATGATTAGAACTATATTGATTATATTTTTTCAGGTAGGGTAGTTATCGCCATTTAATTTTTCGGTGGCAAACATGTTTAATGTAGTAAATGTCATTTTAGTTATTGCTGAAACATACAATTTATTTATATTAGTTAAACAAGCATCATACAATTTTAAAAACCAATCAATTTAGAAAAATAAGTTAACGCACCCTATGTGACATCTATTTTGTAATGATGCTTCAATGGGGCAAGGTAAAAGCCACCATAGGGTGAACCATTACCCCTTCACTGAATTGAGACATCTCAACCAATAATTATACCAGAACAACTATTGTTCCTACAATTATTAGTCACCATTGTTTGGCCCAAAAACTTGTTAACTAACTTAACATTTTTCTTGTAAGTATAACCCCTCATTTTAGATTCTAGAACTTTGCCCCAATAAGTCAACCATAAGGAAAAACTAATGGGGCAAAAACTAAAGCAATCCTATCCATTTCTAGAGTTTGATAATCTCATGCAAATGTCATCCGTAGGGAGACACAAGCAAAGGTGTCTCGAGGCCGAGCATGAAAGTGTACTTCAATCTAATGAGAGAGACAGTGGGATGTGTTGACACATGTCCCACTCCCACTTATTATAAACAATCTCTATTCACCTTGATATTGACCTATACAAACACCACTCATAGGGGGTACAAGCAAAGCTGCCTCGAGGCCGTGTATAGGTCTCACCGAGTGTTTTATTTAGGGTTAATTAACTTAGAAAAATACAACTACTTATTTTACTAAGCGATTGTTTAATTTGCCCAAAAATAACATTTACTTTGGATAGTTAAACAATATTGATTATTGTTCATCAGGCGTTTTAATAAACTTTAATCAATCATTTCATGCTTGTAGCAAATCTATCTAATTCACCTTCTAGGTCAGTTCCCAGGTAGGGGTGTTTCGTTTCCATCAACTTAAATACCCCAGCCTAGACAAAATCATCCTAAGACAAAGGTCTCTTATAGATACATTTGCTACAAATTTAATATTTTATTTTAAATCAATTTAATCCTATTAAACCGATTAAAAGATTAAACTCATTTCTAATCTCATTAGAAATATTGTGATCATAGGTCTACAATGAATCATATTTTAAACTATTTAAAAAAGGATTTTAACCTATATTAGCATGCAACTCTTTATTATAGATTTTAATTTTTAATTTCATTTATTTATAACAATTATAAAGAATAAATTAAATAAATTAAAACCTAAGATTGCATCTAATGACATACTTAGAAAAAATTATAACATTTATAATTAACCTAAAGTGGTGTCATGCAACATGCAATCCCATTTTTCATTGCATACCATACATAACAATTATATATTAAAGTAATGAAAAAATAGCATACATCCATACATATTAATTATATATTATAACATTTATAATATAAATGATACATGGTGATGTTATTAATGCATGCATTCATATATTATAACTCTTATATTATATGATGCATGAGCATGCTTGAAATAAAATATATGCAACTATATATTATAACATTTATAATAAATATGATGCATGAATAATGTTTATCCTAAGGTGCGATTTTACTATATGACATACAATATGACATTAAAAAAAAATCATACATCACATGTACAATAAAATAGCAATTGTGGACGAAACTGGCATACCTAACTTTAATTAAATTATTATAATAATTAAAATAATTTAATTAACCAAAAAAATTATTATAATTAATAAATAAAACAAAAAGAAAAAACTTTTGTAAACTTCTTTCCTGAGGGCTCGAACGCATGTGCACGTCGTCGAAGAGCAGCGACACTTAGGGAGAGTACTGCTACGCTCTGGTCCAATTTTCTGAAGCGTTGCAACACTATGGCCAGAGCACAACAGTTTTCCCCAAGTGTTGCGACACTGTGCAAGGGCGTAGCTGCACTTTGGGCTATTGCCATCTTCTGAATGCATCAGAAAAACTCTGAATTCCACCAAATTGATGCCAACATCATGACCCGAATGACACGGACATTAAAACAGACTCGATAACATGAATTAATGCCTTTAGAATACAATTGGGCCTTATAAAACAAGGAATTTAAAGTAGAAAGCAGTCTAACTATGCCAATTTTGAAAACAACCACCATGCAAACCTTTAGAACATACATCAACCATGCAGATCTAAATGCACCCACCTTAAATCTGATTTTAATACATTAAGAGACTCAACCCAGCTCTGATACCATTGAAGGTTTGGAAGACCTAGCGGAAGCATGATATGCATCTTGTCTCTTAATTTAATTTTATAGAATAATAATAAATCAAAGAAAACGGAAACTTATGTACGATAAAAATTCAATCCAACAACATGGTTTTACACAGTACAAAGAGAGAAACAGAGGGAGAGGCTTTTACTCACCCTTGAAGGCTCAAAATCTTCTCGATTCCTCCCCTATGCACTACATGAACACAACGAAAAATACTCTTCCTTGAAGACCACGTACTATGCAACAGTACACCACCAACGGGTTACCACTGTGTTCTCGAAAGGTGAGAATTGGCGAGAGGGGTGGGCTTCATTTTAATTTGGAAGAGAGATTTTTTTGGTTTCTTGAAATGAGAGTTTTGCAGAGAGTTCTTTCTATGTAAAAAATGTAAGGAGAACCATTTCTATAAAGAACCTCTGACACGCTTAAACGAAAGAAGTGGGTTGAGGAAGTTAAAATAACTCCCTCCCCATTGTTTTAAAAAGATAATGTGTATATATATATATATATAACTAATTTAATATATATAACAAACCTTATGTTATATCAAATATAACACATATACTATAGTTTATATTATATCATATTTGTAACTTATAGATTATTATTCTCTCATTTAACCTATAATATTTAATATGAATCAAATTCATATTAAATTTAACCTATAGTATTTAATATGAATCACATTCATATTAAATTTAATATTAGATTCATATTCAAATAATTATTTCCTCTCAAATAAAACTTCATATTATAATGTATCAAATACATTATATAAGCTATATCACATATAATTAATTTATATTAATTATGAAGGGATCCAATCCCAAGCAAAAGTGTGTGAACGCCTTGCATCTCGAAAATCGATTTTTGAATAAACAAAAATAGTATCCTAAGACAAAACATATGAAGTATAAACATATGAAATAACATGCTTTGGAGAAGGGAAACTAAGAGAGAACCATTCTTACCTTTGAAGATTCCCGAGCTCCACGAAAAATCCTTTCGATCTTGACACGAACTTCTTCTTGATCGAACTTTAACAAAACCACGAGAATAACCTTGGTGTTCTCAAGGATTCTAATAGAATGATAGGTTGTATCCAACTAATTGGAAGATGAAGAGGTAGAAAGATTTCTCTTAGAGAGTAAAGAGAGAATTTGTGTTTTGGTGACTAGGGTACATCACCAAAATCAATTCTTGCCCTAAAAAGGCCATAAGGAAGAATTTATATGGAGAAAGGTTAACCCCTTCTCCAAGTCTTTCCCAAATTACTCATGTGCTCAGTTAATTGAATAACATTTATTTAATTACTTAGTACATTAATTAAATAACCATCTATAAATTAAATCCAATTTAACGTATATTTTAATTAACACAAATAAACATCATATGTTTATGTGCATCACCTCTCTATTAATTTAATTAATTAATTCTTTATGAATCTAATTCACTTGAAATAAATATTTGAATCTCATTAAAATATTTCTCTCAAACTTAAATTAATCACATCCATAGTCAATTACATATTAATCATATTAATACACAATTTTCTCAAGTTGATTTAAACAATTCAAATCATTCCTCTTTAATATTCTTTAGTGAGCTAACAAGGGGACCTGGTGGACCTACAGATCAGAAGCTCCAACGATATGAGATTAATTGGCTAAACCCATTAACCAAATTAATCAATATTCGTTAACTGTAATACACTCCACTAAAGACCCACAACTGCACCCTTCTCATTGCAGATGTGTTTCTATGTCCATGGATATAGACCAATAACAACAAGTTAGTCCTTCACGAGTGTCCATAATACCAACTAGGTCAAATTACCATTTTACCCTTGGATTATCTCTGTATACTTAAGTACCAATGCTTCTCTAATGAACAACTTGTTTATAGTCCAAGCAATAAACATAAACCCCTCTCAAATCAATGAGAGGGTAGAGCCCTTTGTTCAAGTTCTAGAGACACCACTTAAGGAACCACTCATCTACTTATCCTGAAGTTGAGAATGAGTGTATTCCAGAGAATAGGTGTGTTCCATCTTGTATTATTATGTTCCTAACTCCTCATTCGAACTTGTCTCCAAAATGCTAAGCTTATTGAGTCGGCAAACTGACTACTCTCACCATTACAAATCAAAGGACACTCCCTCGTGAACAGGTACACTTAGTGTAACGACCCGACCCCCTAGGACTCAAGCTAGGCCGTTACTAAACACATGCATGCATGGAACTTAAAACGACACCGTTTTATAATGAAATAAATGTTAAATAAATAAGGTAAATTCAAAAGACCTTCATTAAATTCAAATATTAAAAACAAATGATAGGGTACACATAAATCATAAATGAAAATAAATAGGATTGAAAACAAATTTTAACAGTGAGTTTCAAACATCAAAACTGAAAGTTGAAAAACATGAAAAGAAATCTAAATATCATGAGCGGAAACATAAAACTGGTTCCCAGTGGCTCGTTCATGGAATTCTCTTGCCATTCGTCGGTGCGTCTCTGCTCTTACCTGAAATATCAATATGAGAAAAGATGTGTATAAAATACTCAACAAGTAACCTCACTACTAGGGTCAGGCTAGGCATCTATGTCCTCTAGATGCCTACCTCTAGTGGGACGTAAGTGAAGAAACTCCGTTTACAGAGGATCTTTGTGTGGAAGTGGATTGTCCAAATCAATTGTGAATGAAACAAAGCGAACAGTCATATAGAACAGATTATGCATCAAACTTAAATTACAGCATGCTTTGAAATAAAACAAAGGATCAAGAGACCATACCTTTGAAGAACCATTCTTCAAGTAATCCCTCGATCAAACTCGTTCAAGAACAAAGCGAACAACTCGAACATTCCTTGAAACAAGCAGTGAGCAGCAACGCGATCCTCGAACCAACCGGACAATACCACTTGGTGACCTTGGTATTCTCGGTGTGAGAATCCAGGAGTGGTGGGCTCTAGCTAATTTTGATTAGATGGAATGTTTGGTGTAGAAGAGGAAGACGATCAAGAAGGGAATAACACTGTTGTGTAGATGAATGAATCTATCGCATAGACTTCCTGCTCAATCGTTTAGATAATGAGGCTATTGTATAGTCTCTCAAGGTGATCGTGTAGTCACTCGATTGAGAATGCTTATCTTTTTGAATAATTAGAAAACCATTTTTATTTATCTCACCTTTTCCATAAAACTAAATAATTATCCACTAAGGTTGGTTATGGAGAAAAAGAAGTTAATTATTAAATAATTAATAAATATGATAACTAACTTATCATATTATATTCATAACCTATAGTTTTAATATTGCATCATTTACAATATATAAAACATAGTTCTTTTCTCTATTTTACATTTAATATAAATCATATTTATATTAAATTTAATAACTATGAATCTAATTCATAGAAAATATATTTGAATCATATTCAAATATTTAGTTCCTCCAATTAAAAAATAACGTATCAAATACATTATGTCAATTATATCACATATAATTGAACTAATTTAATTATATCATATATAATCAAATTCCCTCTTATTAATTTGAACATTTTAAATTAACCCAAAAATTGATTCTCAACTTAAATCCACTGAGCTACTAAAGGGACCTTCTGGACCTGTAGCTTAAAGCTCCAACGGTACGTGAATAACTGATTAAACTCTTTAATCACATTATCCACCATCCGTTAACTGTCAAGCACTCCACTAAAGACCGACAGCTGCATTCTTCACACTAATAATATGATGACCCTTCACAAATCGCTCATAAGTACAGCTGGGCCAAATTACCGTTTTGCACTTATAGTTACATTTAACTTCTTAAGTACCACTGATCCATCTAATGAACAATAGATCATAGTCTGCTATGACTAAAGCCCTCTTGGGCCAAGAGAGGATGTGGCGCCACATTGTTCAAGATTCGAAATCACCCTTAAAGGAGCAATTTATCTATTTACCCTTACTTCGGGGAAGGAGTGAATTCTATCTTGTGTAGCTGAGTTCCCAACTTCCCAATCAGACGAATCCCCAAAATGGTAAGTTTGTTGAGTCGGTGATCTGGCCCTCATAGGCAGGAGTTCACAACTCACTTAGGATTAAAGTCATGTTACTTATGGTCATCCTAGTGAAATGAAAGTATCAATTATGAACGGCGTTATATAACGAGACTAAACATTTTGTGGTCCGGTCTTATACAAACTTCTTTGTATAGAATATATCCGCTCGCATGTCTAATACACAAATGATCAGGATCAGATCATTTATAGCACTTTGCAATATTTGTAACACCTACAAAGCGGGCCATACTCGTAGTGTCACCAGGATGAGGTATCCAGCCTTATCCATATACTACAAACCATTTAAGTTATCATTTAAACACGTTCCACTTGTATGTCTCCACGTACATGTTTAAGTTACAACGATAACCATGGATATTAGTTTATTGGTTTGTGGTTAATGCAACTAAAATATCATATATTTTATAGACAATGTGAATTAAATCACAGAATGTTTGTTCATACAAGTGTTTACAAACTATAAGACCCTACGAGATTTAGGGCATCAATCCCAACAGTAAGCACTTTCCTAGTCCTCATGGGACATATATATATATGGATATCAGAATTTCATCCTACTGTAGTTAAGTATACCCACTACTTCTAGTAAGTCCCATAGGACCCACAACCTTTGGTGAACCCCGAAGGACACACCACCTCTAGTGAATCTCGAAAGAAACATAACCTCTGGTGAATCCCGAAGGAAATCACCACCTCTAGTGAATCCTAAAAGAAACACAACCTTTAGTGAATCTCGAAGGAAAGCACCACCTCTAGTGAATCATGAAGGAAATAGAACCTCTGGGAGATCCCGAAGGAAACCACCACCTCTAGTAAATCCCGAAGGACACACAACCTCTAGTGGGTATATAATTAACAGGAGGACACTATCACGATTTCAACATCACAAGTATCATAACATGATTCTATAACATACATATACATCTCATCATCATAGTTCCATAACATACATCTACTCTCATCATCATAGTCCTATACATACATATACATCTCATCATCCTCAGATCAAATAGAATCTCATAGAATAATGAAATACTCAAATCATGCTAGCGTTCAAATATCTCTATATACATCTAGTCTTTTAAATCCTCATGTCAGCAAGGAATACATAAACTTCAAACCATCAACAAATCCTTAATAAATCATAGCTACTTTATTTGGCACGAAGACAGTTCCAATAGTAAGATTACTTACCTCGAATTGCAACTCTAGAAACTAGCAAGCTTAGCCTCTTCCTTGCACAGCGAAACCTTGAATCAAACCAAAGTAGCAAACAAGAAAATATGAGATTTCAATCTCTAAGCACAGTTTCCAAAACCACCAATCCTAATCCAAAAGCTTTTAAAAAACAAACCGAAAACCCACGAGATCAAACTTAAATCACCCACAATGAAAACACCAGGAAACCTTAAAGTTCTCCCCAAAACTTAGGTCTGAACATCCAAACATAATGGTTAAGTGTGAAATAGAACCCAAAACATTACAAAAATCTTACCGAAATCGACAGTGACGACACTGACCCGATGGCAACAGCGTGCGAGACCAGCAAACGACCGACCTGTAGTGGAAACAGGTGGAGGAAGGCTCGAACGACATTGGAGAACGACAATCGAGGCTTCAACGACGGTAGAACAACGACAACCAAATGTGGATGGTTGGCTGGGGCGTCAAATAGCCTTACGTTGTCTAAGACCCAAGCCACGGCATGCGGCTGGACGACCCCACTCGGTGGCGATCTGGTGCGAGACAGGCAGCTGGCTTCGCATGGGTTCACAAGGCGGACGAGCTGTTGGCCGAAGCGTACAAACGGGGGCAAGGACTAACGAACGGTGACACCAAGGGGATTGAGCGGCTGGGAGGAGGCAACAGTACGGTGAACTGGTGACGGCTCGATCAGATGCACGTGGTGGTGGCTGGAAAAGAGGCAATCGGACGAGGCTAGGGCATGAAGAAAATGATGAAAATTGGGGGGGAGGGGGCTGGTCGTGCGAGGGATGGGAGGGAAAAGGGGAAACATAAAATATAATGATAACTAAATAAAATAAAATAAAATATATTTTATTCTATTATATTCCATTCTATTTTATATTACTAAATTCTTTTTCCCCAACCATTTCAATTTCAACAAAATTCAACTATTCCCCATCCAATTCAATTAATTCTTGACAATAACCCCAAATTACACTCATGCGACATAAAAGTCCAATTTTCTGTAAGAGGGTTAATTTCCACAATTTCCCTCTAATCAAACAATTAAATTGAAACACCCATTTTTTAGCAGTTAAATCACAATAATTACATTTTGAATTTCCAAAATTCAAAAAATGCCTTCTAATACTAGAAAATATTGAAATTACATTAAGAACAAAAATTCGAGGTGTTACACTCAGAACTAAGACTAAGTTGCATAAGTCATCCAATTGAAATAGGAACTAAACTAGTTAAGGGCGTTACATCTAGTGGTTACTATTTTGCGGTCCGGTCTTATGCATACTCATTGCATAGGATACCTCCATTCGCGTGTCACCTACATGAATGCGTTGGATCATTGCATTTGTATCAAATACAAAGTGGATCGTATCCATAGTGTCACCAAGATAAGGTACCCAGCCTTATCCCTATACTATAGACCCTTCAGGCTATTTCTTGAACATTGATCCCTATATGTCTCCACATACAGCTCAAGACTCATGAGGCAACCTTCGATGCTAGTTTATTGGATTTATGGTTATTAAGACAAAATAAAATACAACACAATCAATAACATTTATTAAATTAACATCTATAACTCTTTATTGATGAAGGTCAATTGATAACATTTACTATCTATAAGTTTTAAGGCATAAAACCTAAAAAATTATATAATATATAATTAATTCTCTCAATTAATTTGAACTATTCAAATTAATCCAAGATTAATTCGATTCCCATTAATCCCAGTTGAGCTACCGAGGGGACATTATGGATTTATAGATTGAAGCTCCAATGATACTTGGTTAATTAATTAAACTAACCAATTTCCATTAACTATCTGTCACTCCACTAAAGACCGACAGCTACAATCTTCGCACTACAGATATATTTCTGTGTTCATTGGATATAACCAATCAACAGTACGTTGACCCTTCACAAATTGCTCGTAAGTACAAGTGAGCCAAAATTATCGTTTTGCCCTTGTAGTTATATCTAACTCCTCAAGTACCACTGATCCCTCTAATGAATAATAAGTTATAGTCTAATTTTGACCAAACCCCTCTCAAACTAGGAGAGGGTGTGGAGCCACATTGTTCAAGCTCCGGAATCAGCCTTTAAAAGAGCAATTTCTCTACTTACTCTAACTATAGAGAAAGAGTGAATTTCTTCTTGTGTAGTTGTATTCCCAACTCTCAATCAGACGAATCAACAAAATGGTAGGCATATTAAGTCGGTAAATTGGCCACTCTCACCCATGTAACTCAAAGAACTGCCTTTATAGGAAGGTTAAGCCCTTGTCTTTTTTTCCTCTTGTTTATGCTTAGGGTTGACTTAAATAAGTGAGTATAGAATCGGGCAAAATGAATCACTTTGATTATATGACCTAAACATGCCTTATTGCTAAGTATTGAAGTTAGTAGTTGAAAATTACTTTACAAGTGCAAGTTCGTTTTTATTTATTTAGTAACCTGGTAACATTATTGATTGTTGGAGAAATTGAATATGAGTTGTGATTGGCTAAGTGTTGAAAGAAAGAAGGAATAAAACTTAGTAGGAGAAACAATTAGGTCGAGAGTAAGGAGGAGTACTAGGGTTGAAAATTATTTTTAAATTAATTTCCTTCATAAATTAAATGTATAAATGATCATTGTGTAACTGTTCAGGTTCAAGTACAAGTTAAGCTGGTTAGTTGGATGCTAAATGTCATCAGAGGAGGTGATGTTTAGCCTCTTCACACCTCTTTCTGGATTAGGTGGGTAATATGGAAGGGGGTGTGACATTTTAGTATCAAAGCATGATTTTTGGGAGACTAGAAGGTTATGTGTTAGAGAGTCGGCATGTCTTAGGCTTGTATGTAGCAGGATATCCATGATTTTTACTGAATATAATGTCACATATTGTAATCTAGGGATTATGATTCGTCGTGACAAGACAAAGAAATAGCCAATTGATAGAACTAGTAAAGCTCCTGGTGGTGCAATAAGTGGAACTGGGGAATCAGAATACGAAACTAACCAACCCCAGGTAGAGGATAATTTTGAGGAACAGATGACGGCTAGATTTGCTCAAGAACTTGCAATAGTGTGAGAGTCGTGCAAGATAACCCTGAGAAGAACTTTAGGATAGAACATTTGAAGGCCTTGGGTGCTGTAAAATTTTCAGGGATAGTTGATCCTGCAGATGTTAAGAAATGGATGGAAATGGTAGAAAAGTGTTTTGGTGTGATGAGATGCCCAAATTCAGGAAGGTAGGACTTGCTACATTCTTACTACAAAGGGAAAAAGATGGCTGTTGGCATATGACTCTATTACGCCACGGAGAAAGACAAATCGGTTGGGAAGAATTCAGAAGATTCTTCTATGACAAGTTCTATGCAAGGTCATTCCGCGATATGAAACGGAATGAATTTTTGAAGTTAGTACAATGAACAAAGACGATGACGGAATATGAGAAAAAAAATATACAAAACTGTCCAAGTATGCTATTTCAGTAATTGAGGATGAGAGGGATAGATGCAAAATATTTGAATATGGCTTGAGGGAGGATATTTGAACACCAGTTACCACAAGTGCTGAATGGAATGACTTTGCTTAGTTAGTTGAAACTGCAATAAGAGTTTAGAGGATTATATCTAAGAAGAAGATAGAGAGAGAAGCTGCAAGGAATGCTCGTGCAGCTACCTCCTCGAGCTAACAGTATGACAGATTCAGTAAGAGTTTTACTCCTAAAGTTTCAAAAAAATGAAGCTTCAAACCAAGATATAGTGGTTCTTTCAGTTTTAGATCCGGTAGAGGAGGAGAATTTCAGTCTTTTAGCAGTTCAAGACGACCATCAGAGTCCACAGTGGGTTCCCAGGTTGGATCATCCAATGGTGTTTCTGCAGTTGTTGAGAGAAGACCTATTCTTTAGGAAGAATGATGTATGCTTCAACTGTGGACAACCTGGACATTTCCGTAGAAATTTTCCAAAGTTACTGGTAGAGGGTAATACTACTCAAAGAACCACTTCTCAGACAGTTGATCAGCCAACTATGCCAACAACTTCCAAGGGCGAAAGCTTGAGTTGTGCTAAGAAGAATTCACCAGTGGGTCGTTTTCATGCTCAGGGGAAGATTTTTGTAATGACCCAATAGGAAGCTGATGAAACACCTGATGTCATGACTGGTATGTCACTTGTTTTTTTATAAACTTGCTTATGTATTGATTGATCCTGGTGCCACACATTCTTTTATGTCACGTATCTTTGTTATAGGTGTTAATAAAGAGTTAGCATGTTTGTCAGAGGAATTATTAATTAATACGCCATTGGGTGAAACATTTGTGGCTAAAAATGTATATAGAGAATGTACAATACATCTTGATGGAAGTGAATTGTCTGCTACTAATACCTCTAGATATCCAGGAATTTGATGTAATTTGAGGGATGGATTTCTTGTCAAAATATCATACCTCCTTAGATTGTCATTGAAAAGAGGTATTGTTTAAACAGCTAAAAAAATCTGAAGCAAATTTTAAAGGCCACAGACGAATTCTACCTGCATGTGTGATCTCTGTGTTGAAAGCAGGTAAAATGTTGAGGAAGGGTTGCACTACTTATCTGGTTCACGTGATAGATAAACAGGTTGATAAGAAGTTGATATTAGAAGATATACAAGTGGTGCAGGAATTCCAAAATGTTTTTCCAGTTGATCTGTCAGGATTACCACCTAATAAAGAGTGAAGAGTTCCAATCTCTCAAGCACCGTATAGAATGACACTGACGAAACTGAAAGAGTTGAAAACTCAATTGCAAGAACTAGAGGATAAAGGTTACACCAGACCCAATGTTTCTCTTTGGAGTGTTGCAGTCTTACTTATGAAGAAGAAGAATGGTACACTATGATTATGTATTGAGTACCAACAGTTAAATAAGGTAGCAATACGTAATAAGTATCCTTTGTCGCGCATTTATGACTTATTTGACCAGCTAAAGGATGCTTCAGTGTTTTTCAAGATCGATTTTCAATCGAGGTGCCATCAGTTGAAAATTAAGGAATCAGTATTCTAAAGACAACATTCATGACAAGGTATGGGCATCATGAGTTCTTAGTAATGTCGCTTGGGTTGACAAATGCACCTGTAGTATTCATGGATTTGATGAATAAGATATTTCATCCTTTTCTAGACCAGTTTGTTTTTGTGTTTATTGACGATATACTAATCTACTCTAAGAGTACAGAAGTAAAGGAACTGGTGAAGGTCCAGTGCAGTAGCGGGGATCGGTCCCAAATCCTAATTTTTACAGAACATACAAATTTACAGAATAATCAGAAAAAAAATTATGCATCATCAACAATTTAAAATTACAGCATGTATTTATGAAATGAGATAAGGAGATTAGGAAGAACTAACGCTTGAAGATTCGATCTTCTTCGTATATCCTCTTCTCCAAAATGTCATGAACCGCAACGTACTTGAAACCCTAATTGGCCACCACCAATCTGAACCTTCTGTATTCTCTATAGGGATGAGAATCACTAAAGAGTTTCGTGGGCTCATAGGTTTGGAAGAAAGGGAAAGGAAATTGAGAGGATTAGAGAGAATGAGAGAGTTTTCGGGAAAGACTTTTTTTGTGAGAGTTCAACAGAGAACACAAAGTTTCTCAAATCTTCTAAAAAAAATATTTATGAAGAAGAAGCCATAAAAACCACCCACTCAATATCACGAATAATTAAGAGAGAAAATGGAGGGAGGGGTTGACTCTCTCCCATATTAATTTTTTTTTTTAAATCTTAATAAAAAAAGTTAATGTATATTTATATGATAACTACCTTATCATATAATATATGTTAAACTATATGTTATATCAAATATAACACATAACCTATAGTTTAATATTGTATCAAATACAATATAACCTATAGTTTTCATTCTTTCATTAATGCATGATATTTAATATAAATCTCATTCATACTAAATTTAATTATATGAATCCAATTCACATAATTAATATTTGAATAATATTAAAATATTTATTTTATCTCAAATAAACGTTATATTGTAATGTATCAAATACATTATAGTAATTATATCATATATAATTAAATTAAATTAATTATATCACATAGAATTAATTCTCTCAATTAATTTGAACAACTCAAATTAATCCAAAATTGATTCTCATTAAATCCCTGTTGAGTTACAGAGGGGACCTCATGGACCTGTAGCTTGAAGTTCTGATAGTACTTGAATAATTAATTAAACTCTTTTAAATAAATTATTCAACATCATTAACAGTCATGCACTCCACTAATGACCGACAACTGCACTCTTCACACTACAAATATATTTCTGTGTCCATTGGATATAACCAGCCAACAGTGTGATGACCCTTCACAAATTGCTCGTAAGTACAGCTAGGTCAAAATTACCGTTTTACCCATGTAGTTACATCTAACTCCTTAGGTACCACTAATCTCTCTAAAGAACAATAAGTCATAGTCCAACTATGAACAAACCCCTTCTCGAGCCAGGAGAGGATGTGGCACCACATTTTTTAAGCCTCAGAATCAACCCTTAAAGGAGCAATTTATCTACTTTCCCCAACATCGGGGAAAGAGTGAATTTCGTCTTGTGTAGCTGTGTTCTCAACTCCTCAATTAAACGAATCCCCAAAATGGTAAGCTTATTGAGTCGAGGATCTGACCACTCTCACCCGTACAAATCAGAGGATTGTCTTCATAGGTAGGAGTTCACAACTCACTCAGGATTCAGGTCATGTCACCTATGGTCATCCTAGTGAAATTTAAGTCTTTACTATTAACGGCGTTATGTAATGAGACTAGTCATTTTGTGGTCCGGTCTTATACAAACTCCTTTGTATAGAATACCCCCACTCACATGTCTCCACATGAATGATCAGTATCAGATCATTTGTAGCACTTTACTGAAGGAAAACTACTGACGATTTCGCAGCGGAAGCGCGGATCAATCCCAATTTTAGTTTTCACATAATTTCAAAATTACAGAAACAAGAAGAAGATTATGCATTAATAAACCCTACATTTTACAACATGCAATTTGAGGGAAAGGGAGAAGAATCATATATTACCTTTGAAGAACACTTTCTTCACGAAATCCCTCGACGAAAACACGATCTCTTCTCCGATCAGGACACCACCACAACACGAACCTTCTGTATACTCCTTGGGATTGAGAATATGCAGGAATTGTGGGCTCTGCCCAATATTTGGAAGAGGGAGGAGAGGAAGATTTTTTTTGCAGAGAGAACTTCTCTATCATACAGAGGAAGAGGATGGTAGAATAGTTCAACCAACAATCATCCCCTCTCCACGTACTTGGTTGAGAGAAGAGGTGTGGGCTTTGTAGAATTTTGAAGAGGGAGGGAGTTTGAGAGAGAGAGAGGAATTTTGTTTGGGAAAAAATACATAAGCTTTTTCACTCTCGTTTCTTCTCAATGAAGAAAAAGATAGAAAACCAAAAACCAAAAATATCTTCTATGTGAAAAACCACCCATACCCTACGTGGGATCGAGAGAAAAATAGGGGAAAGAAGTTATTTTCATCTCTTTAAATTTAAAACTAAAATTAAAATTAAATTAAATCAATTTTAATAAAATATATATAACTATATGTTATATCATATATAACACGTAACTTGTAGTTTTATATTATATTAAATACAATATAACTTATAGGTTTAATTCTCTCATTAGTTAGTGGTATTTAATATAAATCACATTTATACTAAATTTAATTATATGAATCCAATCCATATAATTAATATTTGAATAATATTTATTTCCTCTCAAATAAACTTTATATTTTAATGTACTAAATACATTATATTAATTATATCACATATATAATTAATTTAATTATATCACATATAATTAATTCCCTCAATTAATTTGAACAATTCAAATTTATCCAAAATTAATTCTCAATAAACCCTGTTGAGCTACATACAGAACCTTATGGACCTGTAGATTGAAGTTCTAATGGTACTTAGATAATTAAATTACCCAACATCCATTAACTGTTGGTCGCTCCACTGAAGATCGACAACTGCACTCTTCGCACTACAAATATATTTCTGTATCCATTGAATATGACTAATCAACAGTGCGATAACCCTTCATCTGGGCCAAAATATTGCCCCTAAGTTACATCTAACTCCTGCGTGACGATCACGTTTCCTCGATGCAAAATCTCTCGGATGAGATGATACTTCCGCTCTATGTGTTTCCTGCGTTTGTGACTCCTAGGATCTCGGGAATTAGCCGCAGCATCACTATTATCACAATAAAGTGTGATGAGCTTCAACATGTCTGGAACGACTTCCAGATCCGTCAAGAATTTCCTGAGCCAACCAGCTTCCATAGTAGCTTCACAAGCCGCCACACACTCGACCTCCATAGTGGAGTCAGCAATGCACCCTTGCTTGGTGCTCCTCCAGACTATTGCCCCTCCGTTAAGAGTGAATACTGATCCTAATGTGGATNCAATGCACCCTTGCTTGGTGCTCCTCCAGACTATTGCCCCTCCGTTAAGAGTGAATACTGATCCTAATGTGGATTTCTTAGAATTCCTATCAGTCTGAAAATCAGAGTCTGTGTATCCAGTAATGATCAGATTTTTAGAAATATACACGAGCATGTAGTCCCTCATTCTCCATAGATACTTGAGAATATTTTTAACGATGGTCCAGTGATCAAATCCTAGATTAGACTGATATCTTCTGACTATCCCCACCACATAGTAGATGTCAAGTCTCATACATAACATCGCATACATCAGGTTGCCAACAGCCGATGCATAGGGGATCCGTTCTCATTTTCTCAACCTCTTGAGGTGTCTTAGGACACTATTTCTTAGACAAGATAACTTCATACCTAAAAGGTAGTAAACTTCTCTTGGAGTTCTACATTGAATACGTGACAAGCGTTTTCTCAATGTACGATGCTTGAGATAGAGCTAGCGTTTTGTTCTTTCAATCTCGAAATATATGGATTCCCATAACAAACTGAGCCACTCCCAAATCTTTCATTTGGAATTGGGTTGCTAGCTAGTTCTTAACTTCAATCAGTAGACCTACATCATTCCCAATGAGTAGGATATCGTCTACATATAACACTAGGAAAGCTATTGAACTGTTGATGATCCTTTTGTATACATAAGGCTCATCTACATTTGATCAAAGCCATAATATTTGATCGCAGTATCAAACCTTATGTTTTAAGATCGAGAAGCATGCTTCAGTCTATAAATGGACCGATTAAGCCTGTAAACCTTTTGCTGTTGACCTTGGGTTATGAATCCCTCAGGTTGCTCCATATAAATGGTTTCCTCAAGATTGTCATTCAGAAAGACAGTCTTGACATCCATTTGCCAAATCTCATAGTTATAATATAAGGCAATGGACAGGAGGATTCAAATAGATTTCACCATGGCAACAGGTGAGAAAGTCTCCTCATAGTCGACTCCCTCAACCTGGGTATAACCCTTTGCCACTAGTCTAGTTTTGAAGGTTTGCACCTTCCCATCAGTACCCCGTTTTCTCTTGTAGATTCATTTACAACCTATAGGTTTTACTCCATCAGGTTGATCTACAAGATCCTATACTGAATTGAAGTACATTGACTTCATTTCGAGATTCATAACTTTAATCCACTCATCTTTGTCAACTTCCTCCATTTCCTTCTTGTAAGATAGTGGATCTTCAACATCTCCATCAGCTACCATAGCATGGATTTCAGTTAAACCCATGTAACAGACAGGTGGGTTCGCAAACCTCCCACTATGTTGAAGTTTCCTCAACACTTGAGGTAGATTTGACTTACTAGATGATCCAACTTCAACAACTTTTGTTGAGGTGTTGGGTTCTTCAACAACTCTTGTTGAAGGTTCAGCATTTTCGTTGGAAAGTTCATCCAACACAATCTTACTATACGGCTTGTGCTCTCTTATGTGGTGTTCGTCAAGAAAAGTAGCATTTGTCGATACAAATACTTTGTTTTCTTTTAGGTCGAAGAAGTAACCACCTTTCATTCCTTTGGGATAACATACAAATAGGCACAATTTTGAACGAGATTCCAGTTTCTTAGGATTATCCTCGAACACATAGGCTAAGAAACCCCAGATTTTGAAATGACGTAAACTAGTTTTACGATCATTCCATAACTCTAAAAATATTACGGTAACACTCTTGGATGGAACACAGTTCAAAATATACGTTGTAATCTCCAATGCATAACCCCAAAACGAGTCAGGTAAGGAAGCGTAACTCATTATAAATCGAATCATGTTCAACAAGGTTTCATTTCTCCTTTCTAATATACCATTCTACTGAGGTATACCAAGTGTTGAGTTGAGATACAATTCCATGTTCTATCAAATAGTTTGGGAATGTTAGATCCATAAACTCTCCACCTCAATCAGATCGAAATGTCTTTATCGTTTTACTTAATGTATTTTCAACTTCAGTCTTGAATTCTTTGAACTTTTCAAAAGATTCAAATTTATGTTGCATCAAATAAACGTACCCATATATTGAATAATCATCGATAAAGGTGATGAAATATTCGTAACCTCCCCTAGCTTTTATATTCATCGAACCACATAGGTCTGAATGTACCAGCTCTAGAGGTTTTCTGCCCTGTGACCTTTTCCAATAAAGGGTCTTTTAATCATTTTGACCTTCAAGGCCACACATAGGTGAAGAATTTTCTTCTAACTCGCCTAAAAGTCCATTCTTCATCAATCTCTCAATCTTATTGAGATTAATGTGTCCTAACCTCAAGTGTCAGAGTTTGGCATTTTCTTTAGGAGAAATTTTAAGCCTTTTATGTTGAGTTACCACAGTTTTAAACATTTTAGTATTATGGAGGAATGTAGTTGCTAATGGCCTTAGCACATATAAATTATTTTCCAGTTCAGTTGAAAAAATCTTGACATCATTTTTTGAAATAAACACTTTATTCACAGATAAATTTATACTATAGTTTTGTTCAAGTAAACACTTTATAGAAATTCAATTCATCTTCAAACCAGGAACTACATATACATTTTCTAGTAAAATATATTTATTATGTAAAGTCAACTGGAGACCTTCCACTACCACAGCCGAGACGACTACCCAGTTCCAACCTGTATCGTCATCTCACCAGCATCAAGTTGCCGTCAGAAACTAATTTCCTGAAATGAAGAACAAAAGTGGTTAGTGGTGCAAGAATTTATAATCTAAGCAGAATTATCATTCTCTACTAAACATGTTTCCAATAAAGAAAATCACATTTACCTTGCTTGGCCTTCTTCTTTTCTGCTAAGTACTTGGGATAGTTGCTCTTCCAATGTCTCTCTTGGTTGCAATGAAAACAAATTCCCTTTGCAACTTTGGCTTCCTTTTGAGCAGCTGTTGGTGGGTTAGCGTTCCCCTTTCCCCCTTTTTTCCTCTTCCACTTTTTAGTGTCGGATGAAGAAGGTACATACTTTATCCTAGAGGTCGAACCTCTATAGAACTTCTTAGAGGATGAAACAAAATTTGCTTCACCCTTCTGTCCCTTGCTTTTCATCAAGGACTGGAAGGTCTATAGCCCGTTGAGGAGGGTGGTTAGGTTATAGTCAATCCTGTTCAAAACAGCATTGCTACGGAAATGTAAGAAACTTTCAGATAAAGATTCCAAAATGAAGCTAACCTGGCTGGCTTCATCGATGATGGACTCATTCATTTATGTCACGTTGAAGCAAACCATCATGTTGAGAACATGTTCTCGAACAGATGCCCCTTCTTGCATACAGGCATTGAAGATGTGTTTAAGAGCGTCATGCCTGAGTTGTGCGGACGGGTGTCCAAACATTCCCTTTAGGAACTCCACGATCATGGGCTATGAGCATGGGCTCATGCTTCTTGGCCAAGACTTCAGAAAGGCTCACCAAGATATACACTCTAGTCTTTTTGTTTGCCCATGTCTATGCTCGTATGCTTCTCGAACATTTCGAGCAACATTTGAAGCTAAAATGGGAAGATAATCCTCTATCAAGACAAAACGAAGGTCGTTGATTATAAGAATTGTGTTGATCGTGTTTTTCCATTAATGTACTTTTAACTTGTTAACTTTTCAGTGGTGGGTAGATTTAAAGTCACGGAAGTCATTGTGAAAAAAGATTTGTTGAAACCATACAAATTAATTATTATTAGTTTATTTGCATTAAACTAACAAGACAACCAATCAATTTTAGAAAAATAGTCTAATGTACCCTAAATAAGATCTATTTTGCAATGATGTTTCAGTAAGACAGGATAAAAGTCACCATAGAGTGATCATGTGCCCCTTCACTTAAATGAGACATTCTCAATCAATAGACAGAACAACTCTTTGTTTTTGTAACTATCAGTCACCACTTTTCAATCTAGAATTTGTTAAACTCACTTAAGAATTCTTGTAAGTGTAACCCCTCATTTTAGGTCCTAGAGTTTTGTCCCAATGAGCCAATCGTAGGGAAAAACTGATTGAGACCTGAAACTAAAGTAACCCTATCCATTTCTAGAGTTTGAATAAAACATCATGCAAAAATATCATCCTTTAAGGGGACACCCACAGTGCCACGAGGCCATGCATAAAACTTTACTTTGAATTAGTGAGAGAGACCAAGGGATATGTTATCACATGTCCCACTTCCAGTTACTATAAACACTCTCTCCATTCACTTTGATATTGATCTATACAAATGTTACCCGTAGGGGGACACCCATGGTGCCTCAAGGCCGAGTATAAATCTCACGGTGTGAACTTTAAAGAAAAACATGAAGAAGATAAAATGAAGTATCATATACCCTATATTCCTCCCAGTGAGTGTTTTACCTAGGGTTAATTAACTTAGGAAAATTCGGCTACTGATTTTAACTAAGTGAATGTTAAATTTGCCCAAAAACAACATTTGTCTTTGGATGGTTAAACAATTTTGATCAAGATCTATTAAACTTTTTTAATAAACTTTAATCAAACTTGCATGCATGTAACAAATATATCTAATTCACCTTTCCATATAAGTTCCCACTTAGGGATGTTATGTTTCCGTCAACTTGAATAACCCAGCCTAGACAGAACTCGTCTTAGACAAAAGGTCCCTTATAGATACATTTGTTAAATTGTTAATCTTTTATTAAGATCAATTTAATCCTATTAAACCGATTAAAAGATTAAATTTAAATTTCTAATCTCATTAGAAAAGTGATCTTAGGTTTATGTGAATCATATTTTAAAATAATTTTAAAAGATGATTATTAACCTAAAGTTTGCATGCAACTCTTAATTATTGATTTTAATTCTAATTTATTTTGTTATAACGATTATAAACAAATAAAATAAATTAAAACCATACATTGCATGCTTTGACATACTTTAGTAAAATATAGTATTTATAAATTAACCTAAAGTAGAGTCATACTTCATGCAATTTCATTTCATTACTAGCATATATATAACATTTATACAATAAAGTAATGAAACATACAATAGCATACATCCATACATACATCAAACCATATATTATAACAATTATAATATAAATGATGCATGAATATGCTATTAATGCATTCATGCATATATTATAACAGTTATACTATATGATGCATAAGCATGCTATGTATTTTAAATCATGTATAAACATATATTATAACACTTATATAAATGATGCATGAAATTAAGTGCATAACCTATGGTGGGTTTTAATTCTATATGATATACAATATGACATATATATATATATACATCACATGTATATTAAAACAGTAGTTGATGGATCGGGATTGGACATCTAAATAAAATTTAATGCTAACTATTACATAAAACATATCCATCCGGTTCGAAACAGGTGAGTCGGGCCTTGAACCGCTCGAATCGGACCAGGAACCAGTCTAGCTGACCCCAAAATGCTCGAACCGGAGAACCCACAAACTGAACTGGACCGATAGATCACAAACCACGCGCGAACCGGAGTTGAACTGCGTGAAATTTCCATCTCGGAGTGCCTGCCTAGCATTGCGACACTACAGAAATTTCCTTCCGTCTGCCACATTGCAATGTCACAATGCTAGGGCACAGCGTTGCGACACTGCAGCACAGTAGTCTACTATGCTGCTTCGATCTTCTTCGAAAAATCGTGGAACTTCTCCTTGAATTCTCCAGAAAATGAACAAGGAACCCACGAATGACTCAATAGTTGAATACAAAATCGATAACAGTAAATTATGCCCCAAAACATGGCCCTTTATAGAACGAAATTCATAAAGCAAAAGCCATAAATCAATATCCAATCCCGAAAACATCCATCAACGCAATACCACATTCAATAGAAAAATTATAACATGAAATAATCACATAATGTAGATTCAAAACCCACCAAAGTTATAAAATTAATTTTAAAAAATAGAATTTGGGATCAAAACCTGGCTCTGATACCAATTGAAGGATCCCAATTAAGGGTCCTTGAGGGGAAGCGATGGTTCGTCTCAAACCCAATTTTTCAGAATTAATAATTTTATAGAAGAACAAGAAAGACCATGCATTTAATTCAATAATTATACAACATGCATGTAAAAAATACATAATAATTAAAAATAGGGTTTCCGAAAACTTTACCTTTGAAGTCCTTTCTTTTTCTCTGTGTAAAACTCGTACGAAATCCAAATAGCCAATTAGGCACTACCACTAGGAAACCTCAGTATTCTCAGGCAGAGAACTCAGGAGGTGTGGGCTCTGGCTATTTTGGATTGAGAGAGAAGGGAGAAATATTGAGAAGAAAGATGAAAGATTTCTTCTCTAGGATCTTTAATCACATAACTATTGTGTCTTTTACCTTCTTTGTTTTGTAGGATTAAGAAGAAGACTCCTCTCTCCACCAACTGTCCACTTACATGGGTGGAGAGAAAAAATGGGAGGAAAGTTAATTCCCTCCCAAAAATAAAAATTAATTAATTAATAATAACATATATATATATATAATAACTAATTATTATACATATATATAACTATATATTATATCACATATAACATACAACTTATAGTTTTTATATTGTATAAAATGCAAATATAGCCTATAGTTTCAATTTTCTCTCACTAATGACTGTTAATATAAAATCACATTTACATTACATTTAATTATATGAATCCAAATTCATATAATTAATATTTGAATCATATTCAAATATTTTATTTCTCTCCACAAATAATATAATATATCAAATACATTATAATAATTATATCATATATAATTAATTCACTCAAATAATTCGGACAATTCAAATTAATCTAAAAACTAATTCTCATTTAAATCTCGTTAAGCTACCAAGGGATCTCATAGACCTATAGCTTGAAGCTCCAACGGTATATGAATAATTAATTAAACTCTTTCATTAAATTATTCATCATTTGTTGACTATTGGGAACTCCACTAAAGACCGATAGTTGCGCTCTTCGCACTACAGATATATATTTGTGTCCATTGGATATAACTAATCACCAGTATGATGACCCTTCACAAATTGTTCGTACACAGCTAGGCCAAAATTACCGTTTTACCTCTGTAGTTACATCTAATTTCTTAAGTACCACTAATCCCTCTAATGAACAATAAATCATAGTCCAACTATGACCAAATCCCTCTCGGGCCAGGAGAGGGTGTGGTGTCATATTGTTTAAGCCCTGGAATCAGCCTTTAAGGGAACAATTTATCTACTTGTCCCGACATTGGGAAATGAGTGAATTCTTTCTCGTATAGTTGTGTTTCCAGTTCCTCAATCAGACGAATTCCCAAAATGGTAGGCTTGTTTAGTCGATGATCTGGCCACTCTCAACCATACAAATCAAAGGACCGCCATCATAGGTAGGAGTTCACAACTCACTTAGGATTCAAGTCATGTTAACTGTGATCATCTTGGTAAAATGTAAGTCTTTATTATGAACGACATTATATAATGAGACTAACATTTCGTGGTCTGATTTTATACAAACTCCTTTGTATAGAATATCCTCGCTCACATGTCTTCACATGAATGATCAAGATCAGATCATTTGTAACACTTTACAACAATTATAACACCTACAAAGTAGACCATACTCGTAGTGTCACCAGGATAAGGTATCCAGCCTTATCCATCTACTACAGACCAGTTAGGTTATCACTTAAATATGATCCACTCGTATGTCTCTACATACATGTTTAAGCTACAAGATAACCCTGGATGTTAGTTTATTGGTTTGTGGTTAATGCAACCAATTTTGAAATAAAACATCACATATTTTATTACATAAATAAAATGTTTGTACATTACAATTACAAACTATAGGACCCTACGAGATTTAGGGCATCAGCCCCAATAGTTAGTTTATTAATTTGTGGGTTAATGCTACTAAATATTAAATAAAACATCTCATATTTTATTAATTGCATTGGGTAGCACTTTTAGAGATAATAATTAAGTGTATAGCAATATTTTTTAATTAATTGCAAATATAGCAAAATCTATCAGTGATAGACTCTATCATTGGTAGACCCTTATTAGCGATATGATCTATCAACTAATAGATTTCAAAAGCAAAATCTAAATTTTTCTATATCTACAAATTCTTTTGCTTTGTGCTATATATGCAAATGTTTTGGATTTAATTACTATATTTGCAACTGTCCAAAAAAAAGTGAAAATCATAATTTAAAAATTATAGGAAAATAAGAATAAATTTCAAAAAAAAAAAAAAACAAAATCATTACCATATGTGATCTTAATAGTTATGAAAGAGTGTCTAAATTATTATTTAGGAAAACTTGTCTTTAGGATGTAAAGACAGCAACAACTTTAGGGCTGCTTTTTAATTATAGATATGTCATTTCAATGTAAAATGAATAATGGAAGGGTTTTTCTTTTTTCTTTTTTTTTTAGATAAATAAAATAATTGGAGTTTCATGGCGTATTTAAATTGGTTTCGGGCACATTGTGATAATAACAGAAATGTACATAAAGCTGATGGTGATGATATGTTTGGAACATTTGGGAGCACAAAAACAAAAAAAAAAATTTCTGGTTAAATTATAAATTTATCCCTCAATTTTCACTTTTATATTCAGAGAAGGTTTGACACACATAATTGAGTTGAATTGAATATGTAATAATTATATGTAGAGTTAAATTATCGATAAAGACCATAAAAATGTGCTTGAGACATCGAGTTGAGTTAGGAATATCTTATTTGTATCTTTAAAAATTTTGATTGACTATTTTTGTTTACTCGATTTTTTGTGCCCATTCAATTTCAAAAAAAAAAAAAAAAACTTAAGTTTTTTACACTAAAATACTCGTGTTTCGTGATAACAATAAAATCATAAATGTTAGATACTTTTGATACTATCTCAACTTGGCGTGAGTTAAGCACCACCATATTTAGTTCATCAGTATATTCAACATTTTTTTTAAATCAAGAAATCTATTATAAGAAATATTAAATTTTGTGTCTAATAAATTATTAAACTTTTAATTTTGTGTCCAATAGATTCGTGAATTATAAAAAATTATAATGTTAGGTACTTTTGATATCTCAACTTGGCATGGTCCAAACACCCCTTTAATAAGTTCATTGGTATAGTCGACATTTTTTTTAAATCATGAATTCTACTATATGAAGAATTAAATTTTATGTCTAATAAATCACCAAACTTTTAATTTTTTATGTCTAATAGATTTATGAATTTTAAAAAATATCAAATAGGTCACTGACCTATTAGAGATATAAGATTAAAAGTTTAAGAACTCGTTGACTTATTAAATACTTATTAAAGTTCATATATCTATTGGAAACAAAATTTGAAATTCATAACTTTATTAGAATTTTTTAAAGTTTAAAAACTAAACTTCTGTCGTAAACGAATTTATCTAGAGATAATTAGCTAAAGAACATTACTACAAACTCAACCACTAGTGTGCAATGCTACATTGACGAGTCATATCACTAATGAAATGAGTCATTAGAAACTTAATGCAAATATTTTCAGGGTTGTAAATCGCAGGAGGATGAGTGAGTTATGGGATTACACGAATTTTTAACCCCATCCTTAAAAAATAATAGGTGTGAAAATTATTGTTGAATTATACTCGTATATTAATTAAATTTGCTCTATTCAAAGTTGGATCATGCAAAATCACAGTACTAGTTTCGTTGTTTTATTAGGTTGATTTGCTATCATCAAAGATGAAAAGAATACTAATCTAGCCTTTAATTATTAAAGTTGTCGTATCTCATTTCTTATCTTAATTATAATTATTAAATGTCATAGTTAATAAAGACATAATTTCTTTCTCGTTATATATTAGCTTAGTTTAACTATAATTATCAAGTATTACTTTCTTTGAGGTTAAGGTTCAAGTCTACGTAGGAAAAGAAAAGGGAAAAAAATTGCCTACTTATGTCATATATTTTAGCAACTTTCTCTCTTTAAAAGAATCTAAAAATCATTAACTATATAATACGAATCAACCAAAAGAAGAAGAAGAAAAATCATTTTCGATGAGGACATAAATATTTATTATACAAATAGATTTCTTACATTCCATTCAAGTGGTATTAGCAAAGTTGTAAAGTTCATTTCTCTTTCTGTGATATGAAAATGATTATGCACTTGTATAATAAAGAAGAACGATAATTCTAATGATATGAAGCCTTTCAATTGAAATTAAAAGTAAATTAGTCATGAGGATTTGTGTCTAAACATAAATAATATCATACTATTGTGAAGATACGTGAATGGTCTGTTGTTCTTAATTAACAAAAATGAAAAGAAAAAATGTTAACTTGAGTATAGTTCAACTAATTAAGACATATATCTTCAGCTAAATGATTAGAGATTCACATTCTCCAACCCGTAGGTTGTTTATTAGGATATAAAATACGATTCTTACTTGTATTTCAAAATTCATAATAATATACATAGACATATTAATTCACACTCTAAATTTAATTTTATTAAGGAAGTTGGTCCTTTAATCCTTTCCACTCTAATAATGAGTTGAACAAAGGGTAAAAGTTATAAAATTTATACAAGTGTAGAGTAAAAAAAATTTACGGTATAAATGGATACATTTTCCCAAATTTAAAGGTAAAAATAGATTTTTGTTTAAAAAAATCTAAAATAAAAGAATATTAGAAGAGTATATGATGAAATGAAATTACATTTTGGGCTTGGGCTGAAGCGTTGCTGTGCTCACGTTGGGCTCAATTGTATTTTGCATGAAAAGCCCACGTTCTTGACCCAATTATATATAGAATATTTGTAATACACAGTAAAATAAGAGAAAAAATCTAAAAATATATTACATATTTAAAATATTTGTAAATATTAATGAGTTGACTAGTCAATCTTTGATTTTTTTTTTAATTTTCAATTTCGTCCTCGCTTGTCTTATCCTATTGTATACATGTTTTTTAGTCTTTTTATTTTCTTTATCTTCTTCGATTTTTGCTTCTTCTCTCTCTTTTTTCATTTTTCATTTTATTTTCTTTCTCAGTTTTTGTTTCTTCTCCTTTTTTTTTATTTTATTCTTTTCTTTATCCGATTTCTGCTTCTTTCCTTTATTTTTTATTTTCTTTCATTTCCTTCTTTTTTCCTTTCTTTTTTTTTCCTTTTTTTTTTCTTTTTTAATTTTCTTTTCTTTCTTCGGTTTCTACTTATTCCTTTTTTTTTAATTTCTATTTTCTTTCTTCAGCTCTTACTTATTCTTTTTTTTTTTTTTATTTTCTTCCCTTTCCCCGATTTTTGCTTCTTCTCTTTTTTTTTTTATTATTTTCTTTTCTTTTCTTTCTCCGATTTTTTTTTGCTTCTTCCCTCTCTTTTTCTTTTTTTAGTTTTCTTTCATTTGTCTGATTTTTGCTTCGCTTTTTTCTATGTAATTTTCTTTCTTTTTTTCAGTTTTTGCTTCTTCTCTTTCTCTTATTTTTAAAATTTTTCTTTCTTTTATTTGAATTTTTTCTTCTTCTTTTTTTTTTTTCACAAGAATCATGAGGCTGAGTTCCATACGCAGGACTTGAAAGTACTCAATTCATAAGTGATTTAACACCAACAAGTCAATCATCAAGTTTGATTATTATAATAAATAATAAATATAAATAAGAAATGAAAGTCTATCAGTGATAGCCACTAATATTTTCTATCATTGATAGCTTAATCTTTTCTTATATTTTCGTAGTTAATAGCCACTTTATAGAAATCTATCATTGATAGCCAACTTAGTGAATTTAATTAATAAAGTTGAATCTTAAACTAAAATGTAAGTGGAATGCCTAGAAGTTATCACTAATAGCATGTTTATCAGTGATAGAAATTATCATCGAAAAGAAAAGAGACTTATAAATGTTTGGAAAGGACAAGAAATGGGCAAAAATGTGTTTAGTGGCTATGATTCATAGAAGCTACTACTGATAGCATGTTACCAGTGATAGAAGCTAATACTAATAGCATGTCATCAATTATAGAAGCTATCCGATAGCACGTCATCAGTGATAGAAGCTACCATTGATAGCACGTTATCGGTTATAGAGAACTATCACTGATAGCATGATATCAGTGAGATCATTGATAGCATCTTATTAGTGATGTTGTCGGTGAAAGAAGCTATCATTGATAACCACAATATGAGTGATATTAGTGATATCGGTGATAAAACTTAGGTGATATATATATATCGAGTTTTTTTCAAAGGTGATAACCAGTTATAGAAGTCTATCATTGATAGCCTTAAGTGTTAATATTTTAAGGTTGATTCTAATTGATGAAAGTCTACTAGTGATAACGACTGATAGCTGCTATCAGTGATAACCATGATAAAAGATTATTAGTGATAACTACTATGGTAATCAAAGTTGTTAGTCTTCTTTCAAAATTGATCACTATTTATAAATCTATCATTAATAGCCACTAATAACATTAAGTAGTAATATTTCAACGTTGATTCCAATTGATGAAAGTGAATCAATGATAACTACTAATAATTGATAGCAAATTAAAAGCTAATATTTCAAGATTGTATTAATTTTTCTCAAATTGAAAGTTATCGTTGATAACAACTATCATCGATAGCAATTGATAGAAGCTATCAGTAGTTATCAATGATAGCTGCTATCAGTGATAGCTTTTAATTTGAGAAAACCGGGAAGAAGCAAACAAAATGGTGGCTAGGCATGGGTTTTTTTATCTTTTACCATTTTTTTATCTATATATGCAATTATTTTATCCTTGTACTACATATTATATTATTTTAGGCTTGAATTTATGCAACTAGCCCTTATATATATATTATAGAGAATTTGTAGAATATGTCTAAAACGAAGAGTTGAATTTGATAAATGTCTATTTTTTATTTTCTTTTGAAAAATGTCGGTCCTGAGTAGGTGGGGCCTAACAATTACAATGTATTTTCCAACTTTGCCCTTTCTGATAATGAAAACACCTCTTTCCAATTTTGCTGTTTCTGGCTCTGAAAATACCTTTTCCATCATCCAACTACTTTCCTAAAGAACTTCTCAATTTGATGCTTTAATTTAAATTCGATATTTATGTTTTGGAGATTTTTTCCATTCTCTCTTAGACTCTAAATTGATTTTCATAAATCTTTACACATTAATTTGTGTATGTTTTAGAAGTTAGAAAGCAACATATTGAAGGAGTCAATCGAAGTTGAAAAAATGTGTAATGATAGCAAAGGTTGTTGAGAATCTCACATTGGAAAAATCAATGGATCTTACACTTCTTATAAAATAAATGAGCTACTCTTCTCATTGTCAATTGGTTGTGAGATGCAACCTCACAATAATATGGTATCAGAGTCCATAAAGCCCAAATGGGTTTTCGGTCCAATAAAAAAATTGTGATCCCATTAAAGATGGGGATAAGAGATCCAACTCTTGATTTTAGAGGGATCATCAATACATCTATAAGTTGATTGAGTTATGTTTTTTTTTGCATACCACAAATATTACTGTTTCAAGGAGTAATCAGTAAAGTTATGAATTATGATTAGTTTAGTATATCACTTTTAAAGTGATTTTATATATAATGATTTTAGAAATTTGTGTTTTTAACTTTTTGATTTTTAAGGTTGTGTTTAAAAGATCTTCTAAAATATCAAATAGACTCTTGAACTTTCATATTTATATTTTATGTAGTCCTTAATCTTTAAAAACTTTTAGACATATCCTTGAAGTTTCAAATTTGTGTCTTTTTTATTTTGTAATAAACAAATACAACATAACTAATAAAGAAACAAAGCCCTTTGAAGAAGAAGAGGAGGAGGGGTAGGCAGACAAGTTCTTCACCAAGCATTTGGAACATTAGGAGTTCAAACAAAGTCCCACATTAGTAGGGGAGTAAATGATCATTGGTATATAAGTGAAGACAATTATCTCCATTAGTAATGAGATCTTTTGGGTTGTTACAGAACAAAGTCACAAGGGTTCACTACAACAAATATCACATTCAATAGCTTTAAAAAAACGCTATCATAGACTTTCTATAGCATTTTCGAAATGCTGTCGTAGCCCATGTTATTGAAAGCCCCCGACTTTCCATATTATTTTTTTAATGCTATAAAAATCAACTTTTGATAGCATATATTTAATGTTATGAAAACATTTCATAGCGTTGGCAAAAAACGCTTTAGAAGGTCTTTTATAGCATTGTTTATAACGGTAAAAAAAAGCTATAAAAGACTTTACATAGTGTTTTAGGCATGCTATTGTCTCCGATATTATTGAAAGTCTTTGACTTTCCATAGCGTTTTTCAATGCTATAAAAAAAACTATAAAATATTCATTTTCTAGTACATAATTATAATGTTCTTGAAAGTTTTCATAGCATTAAAAAATGCTATAATTGACTTTTGATTGCAGTTTTTACAATCGTAAAAAAATTCTAGTCTTTTCTTAATGCTTTTTTTGACATATGATAACCTTTTTTTAAGGCTATTATATCATATTTTTATTTGCAAAGGAAGGCTATTATATCATATATATAGCTTAATCTTATGTTATACCAAACAACATCGAACTTATGCCTATTTACATTACAAGCATTTATGTTTAGCTTAATAGACACATGAAATACTTCATAATGTATGCATTAAATACATGACTTCCTTTTATTATTGAAATTTAGCAATCAATTTACATTAGAAACTAAAAAAAAAGTCAATAATACAAGAAATACATCAAATGTAATTTGCAACTATACAACCGTCATAAGGTACAAAATTCATCAAGTGTTGAGGATTATAGCATCATGAATTGAGTTTCCATCTTTGATCTTTTCGCGATTAAAGGTATCATTTCATCCACCTACATAAAAAATGAATTAACATCAATTCGGCTCCCAAAACCAACATAGATAATAGGCTTTAAATGGAGAGTATGGTGTCACCAAACTATAGAAAATAAAATCATTCAGTTTCTATAACCAATTTGCCTTATTCATCCCCGCTCTAAAGAAACAAGAATATAAATTGATGAGATAAGATGACATGGTTGTATTCTTTAATCCTGATAAATGGAACTCATATCTTCATCCTTCATCTCTTGACTCTCCTTTTGTATATGATTATCAGTATCATCGGCAGAGATTAAACAAAAGATATCAATACAGAAGATTTCTTATAACAAAATTTAGATCTCAAAATTTTGAAGAGAACATTATCAAGCAATTATCAAAACCAAGCTCATGGGTGGTAAACAATAAAAAATTGACTCAGAAGTGTATGTGCGTGTGTGTGCACCAAGCAATCAAAACAATAACCTAGTTTGACAACTACAAACACTCAGACCAACATAGCTAAGTACTTCTCAACATAGATCAATAAACAACTCAAATAAAGAAAGTGTTCAAGAAAAAAGAGTTACTCAGATAAAACTAAAACAATCAACATTCATTCAAGAAAATGATTTGGACTAGACAGAGCACATGAATAAGGCTATTGTATTTACATAAATTTGGACCAAAAGACTTCAAAACTAAGCTCTTTTGCTTCAGTTTTTTGAACAAAGCATGAAAAGTATCCAGATACCCCCAACATCCAAAAGCATAAATGCGTATAATATAACCATGTACATTAAACTCGAAGCTTCTAATTTCTCTAATCTTGTAAAAAAATATTTTTGAACTTAATCCTCATGTCTGATTTCCTGAGAGTGACTAATAACTCATTACAAGTAAGTGCATTAGGCAAGAAATCAAAAGTAGTTGCAGCAGTACCTTCTTGACTTCCATTATTGAGTTTTAAGTTAGTGTCCAAGTCTTCCATGTGAGCTAAAATTTCAAGGGCGGCATCAAATTTGTCAGACCTAATAAACACATCGAGAAGAACCTTGAAAATGTGAGAATCAACAATGATACTTGGTAGATGAAGGACATCAAGGGGAGTAAAAGAGGAACCTGGTAGATTATACATTGATCCACCTCACTAAACCTAAGATCATATATAAACAATCACTATAATACATTATGCTTCCAAGTTACCACCGGTGAGATACTAGTTCACATAAGAGGCTAAATTTCTTTTATACCATTGTCCATATAGGCCTGAAATTAACTTATTTACATAAGTAAAGGAGCTTATGAATTCACCTTCTAATAGAATGGCTTCCCTTTCTATGATCTCTATCATTTGCAGATCATGCAAGTGAAACCTGGTATACTTATTGCAAGCACGCCATCAAACACAACATGGAGAGCATAATTTTGAACAAAACCATAACAACTGAAATGAAAACCAAGCTCATTCTAAATTCTTCTGAAGAATGGAAGTCATTACCATATGACCTGTTCTTGATGAAAAGTGCCTCATTTCACGATCTTCCAACTCGTCCATGATATTCCTACTTTGTGATTCATCATGGGTATCTTGTCCTTCCCTTTTACATTCATCATTAATGACAAATATTTAGAGACTTAAGAATCTTTGAAGAAAAACACAACAATCTATCCTAGGAAATAATCAAATAGCTTGGTTGAAAATGCTCACCAATATGTATTTTGTTGGTTGTGTGGACTTTTCTCTGCAAAGGCTAATGGTCCAATTGCAATGCTTTGGTACTAGTGAAGAATGAGAAGCATAAGAATAAAGATGATCATAAGAAAGTAATTTGACCAAGCAAGATAATAAAAATAGTGATAAAAGATGTTAATCGGTCAAAAGCAAGTTAGAAAATTTTAAAGCAACAAATTACCGAAATATTATACACAACAAGAACACTTCGCAATTGCCAAATTAAGATACCTTTGTCAAAAAAGATGCTCAACCACAATAACAACTAATATTATCAAAACAAATAACAGACTATTGATCTACTAGGATTCATAAGATCCATCTTTCCAGCATCAAATGGTTTCTACCATTTCTGAATTTTGATAAAAAAAAAATATCCCAATTTCTGAACATATAACAATAAAATTAACAAAAGAAATTCAAGAAAAATATTTCAAAGAGAACTGTAATGACAATCAACCAAGGAAAAATTTGTAACCATGATTTGGTCCATGCAAGAAGACAAAGCACAATTAAAGGTCACATGAATCAAATCCATAAACATGAAACTCACCTAAACAGGCCATTATTTGAATTCTGAAAGGCTCAGAAGTGGTCTTCAATAACCCACCTAAAAAGGCTCTAAACCTATTAAAATGACCAAAACAAACAAAGGAATTAACCAACTTCCATCCTATTCAATAAAGGACTCAACTTCACATTTCCATTTTACGCATGGCAAATGCTTAATATTGAAAGATAGGAAGAAAAGAGACAAGACAAGGTTTACGTGGAAAACCCTAATCCAAAGAGAAAAATCCACGATAGAAAAGTTTTATTATTTAATGTCATATTTACAAGAGACCCCAACCTCAAATATAAATAGAATGAAGAAAACCCTAATTTTAGTAGGCATAAAGGAAAAGGCACATTGCCATTAGGGCTAATGCATCATATTTCAACACTCCCCTTCAAGTTGGGGCGTAGATATCAGTAAGATCTAACTTGCTAACACAAGCTTCAAACATCTGTCTTGGTAATCCTTTGGTAAGAACATCTGTAATCTGTTGGATTGAAGGGACATAGGGAATACAGATAACCCCGTGATCTAACTTCTCTTTAATAAAATGTCTGTCAATTTCGATGTGCTTAGTTCTATCATATTGTACTGGATTGTTGGTAATATTGATGGCAACCTTATTATCACAATACAGCTTCATGGGACCCGGACTGTCCTGGTAAAAATCAGACAAAACTTTCTGTAACCATATTTCTTCACCACTCACAGGCTCATAGCTCTATACTCTGCCTTAGCACTACTTCTGGCAACTACACCCTATTTTTTACTCCGTCAGGTCACCAAATTTCCCCATACAAAGGTACAATATCCCGAGGTTGACTTTCTATCTTTCACTAAACCTGCCCAATTTGAGTCAGTATATGCTTCGATGCTTATGTGTCATATTTTTTAAAAACTAAGCCCTTCCCTGGGGTAGAATTCAGATATCTCAGAATTCGAGTCACTGCTTCCATGTGTTCCTCATACGGATGCTGCATGAATTGACTTACCACACTCACAGCATAAGAGATGTCGGGCCTAGTATGAGACAGATAAATCAGTTTTTCTACAAGGCGTTGATACCTCTCCTTATTTACAAGAACTCCTTCCGTAATGTTTTTCAGTGTTCCATTGACCTCAATAGGAATATCAATGGGTTTGCATCCAATCATTCCTATTTCCTTTAATAGGTTCAGAGTGTATTTTCGTTGAGACACTGATATTCCACTTCCATCCCAAGAAAATACCTCAGGCTACCAAGATCTTTGATCTCAAATTCGCCTGCCATTCTTTGTTTTAGTTTAAAAATTTCTGTCGTATCATCTCCTAATAAAATGATATCATCGACATAAACCATCAAAATAGCAATCTTCCCTGAAAGTGATTTTTTGGTGAACAATGTATGATCAGAATGCCCTTGAACAAACCCTTGGGATTTAACAAACACTGTGAACCTATCGAAGCACTTTCTAGGAGACTGTTTCAACCCATATAAGAACTTTCTGAGTCTGCAAACATGGTCCCCAAATTTAGTTTCGAAACCTGGAGGAGGACTCATGTAAACCTCCTCTTCTAACTCACCATTTAGAAAAGCATTTTTTTACATCCAGTTGATGTAGAGGCAAATCCTTATTCACGGCAATAGATAGAAGAACTCGAATCGTGTTGAGCTTAGCCACTGGGGAAAAAGTTTCTGAATAATCAATCCCATACGTCTGAGTGAACCCTTTATCAACTAACCTGGCCTTATATCTCTCGAGCGTACCATCAGATTTATACTTCACTGTGAACACCCATTTGCAACCAACTGTCTTATGACCTCTAGGGAGAGCCACTGAATCCCAAGTATGGTTCGCCTCGAGAGCTCTCATTTCTTCCCTTACTGCTGCTCTCCACTCGGGAACTTCCATGGCTGCATGCACACTGGTAGGTATTGCTAGAGCATTTAGTTGATTAGTGAAAGCCTTAAAACCAAGAGAAAAGTTACTATAGGTCAGAAAATTGTGCATAGGGTACTTTATACATGACCTGGTTCTTTTCTTCAGAACAATTGGCATATCAAGAGTGGTACCATAATTGCCAGTTTTTTTCGGCCTCTCTCCAGTATCAAACTTTTGAGAAAAATTTTCACCTTCCTAAGAATCTTCCAGCACCTCATTACCTCCTGTAATTTCAACATTCTCTGAGTTCGTCTCACTATTTTCTATGTGCCCAGACTTCTCTTCAAGGACCTTCTCTAAAACAACATGATCTTGAACCTAAGCTAGTTCTGATGCTTGGACACTTTCCGATGGAACAACAGGAATTTCCTGGGATTCCTTTCTAAGATTCTTCCTATAGTATGTAATCTAGGGCACTTGTCTAGTAAGTAAGTCTGACACAAGAGTATTAGAAACAAGTTTGGGACTAGGCACTGGAATATCAGAACCAGGTTTGGGACTAGGCAAGCTGGGTTCAGAAACAATAGGACTAGGCTCAAGATTGAAGCTAATAGGTACGGAGTATGTGGAACTGTTAGTCTTTTCACTCGTAGTCTCCCCTTGAAGACGACTAATAGGAAAGAATGGTTTATCTTCAAGGAACGTGACATCCATAGTGACAAAGTACTTTCTGAAAGATGGGTGAAAACATTTATAGCCTCGCTGATGAAGGGGATACCCAACAAACACACACTTTTGAGCTCGTGGAGCAAACATAGTTTGGTGAGGACCATGAGTGTGAACAAAAGTTGTACACCCAAACACATGAAGAGGAACTTCAGGGATAAGACATGTAGACTAGCAGGACTCTTTAAAGCACTCAAGGGGTATTTGAAACTTTAGAATACGTGAAGGCATCCTATTAATGAGATGGGTTGCAGTGAGAACCGCGTCTCCCCATAGGTATGATGGGAAAGACGTCGGAATCATCAAGGAACGAGCAACTTCAATGAGATGGCGATTTTTCCGTTCAGCCACCCCGTTTTGTTGCAGAGTATAAGTACACGATTTTTTATGGATAATCCCTTTTGACGTTAGGAATTCCCGGAGGGTGTGATTGACAAACTCACGCCCATTGTCACTTCGAAGAATGGCAATCTTCGTATTAAACTGAGTTAAGATAGTGGTATATAATTTTTGGAAGGTAGACAGGACCTCGGACTTATCAGCAATGAGGTATACCTAGTCGGGTATGATCATCGATGAACGTGACAAACCATTATTTACCGAACAGGGTAGAGATGTTTAAAGGGCCCCAAACATCACTATGGATCAAGTGGAAAGGTTGGGTAGGTTTACAAGACTGAGAGACAAAAGAAACACGAGGCTGCTTAGCACGTATATAGACATCACAAGACAAAGAAGAAATATTCACATTATGGAATAAATGGGGAAACAAATATCTCATATATTGAAAACTTGGATGTCCAAGACGAAAATGCCACAATAAATAATCTTTTTCAGACATAGTAAATGAAGATTAAAGACTAGTCCTAAATAAATTCCTGGAGGAAGCATCTTCAAAAAAGAAATAGAGGCCCCTGTCATATCGTGCAGTGCCAATCATCTTCCTCGAGCTCAAGTCCTGAAACAAAGCAGCATCTAATGAGAAGACAACTCTATAGTTCAAATCTTTTGTTATTTTACTGATTGATAACAAGTTGTAAGAAATTTTTGGCACATGTAAGATATTTTGTAGAATTAATCCCTGAAATGGTACAAACTACCTTTTTTAGCAATGAGAGCAAAGGACCCATCCGTAATTCGAATCCTCTCATTTCCAGCACTCAGATATACGAGAGGAATCGATCAGATGAGCCAATCAAGTGATCGATCGCTCCTGAATCTAGAATCCATAACTCATTCCCTTCAACAAGGAAACTAAAAGATTGAGGGTTACCTAATTGAACAACTGTTCTGATTCCTATGGTACCTGAATCACCTGGGTTGGTCACCGGAGGTTGTGTCTGAGGCTGTGTGGCCCCTTCAACTGATTCACTCACCAAAGCACGACCAGATTTTGACTTGTCATTTAGAGGGTGACGTACCATTAGAAGGTCAGCCATGTAGTTTCCAACACTGATCCTTCGTGTGCCACTATTTTTTGTAATGTTCAAATACCGGGGGTGTTTTACTATTCTACTTGTCACCATCAGATCTAGAGGATTTCACCCCAAAGGCAGCTGACTCTACAGTGGTAACACCAGACCCATTCATTGCACTCGATCTATCCTCTTCCAATCGAACCTATTAACAGACCTCCATGAGAGACGATATCAGTTTCTGCCCTAGTATTCGACTCCAAACCGTATCAAATTTGGGTGCAACCTCGCAAGAAAATTATACACATGATCAACCTCTTTTATCTTCGAGTACTGAATTTCGTCATGCGGGCAGTTCCAGATGATCTCCTAACATACATCCATTTCTTACCATAACAATGACATCCTGTTGAAGTATGACATTACATCCATGCTCCGTTGTTTGCATTCATGAACCTGTTTACATAGAGTATACAGGCAAGATGCGTTCTGACGTCTCGAATATAATCGCCGGACCTCATCCCAAATATCTCGTGCGGTGGTTGAATAGAGTAAAGGTTTCCCAATTTGTGGTTCCATGCTACTGATCAACATTAAGTGGAGCAATGAATCCTTTCCCTTCTAGACACACTCTTGAGGATCTCCAGGGCTTGGTCGTGGTATCTCTCCAATCAAGTATCCAAACTTATGGTGCCCCTCAAGAACCATTTTAATTGTTTGGGACCAGGAGAAGTAATTATGTCCATTCAACTTCTCTCCCATGATCATCCCTGTAGAGTTTCCTATAGTCCCAGATAAAAGATTAATATTAGGAAGAGTAGAAAACATTGTTACTGGATTTTCTAAGTAAATTAGGATACTGAAAGAATCATGGTCACTGCTGTTGGAGATTAGCCAATTGTTGTTGGAGTTCCCCATGGGATTCAGATCTGGGATGATTCTGTCCATAGGGAATGGAATTTTCTCCAATAGAATCACCCATTCGAACTTGAGGTTGAACTGGGTACATGTGAAAGAGAGGCTGACCACCATGATACTGTGAGGAGGAGGTTGCTGCCAGAATGCCAACGTTGGCAAAAGAGGACTGCCCATGATCGGCGCTGCTCCAGACGGCTGCGAAGGTGGATGGCGAACGAAGGGTTCGACGATCAGCTGCAAGGTTTAAGCGAATGTGCCTATCTGACCCAACTCGGTGAGAGCAAACCCACGACCATTTAGAGCGAACCCGATCGGCTGCAAAGTCGAAGCAACCCCGTCGGCGACGTTTGACTGGAATGAACCGGTATGTTGGAGCTGGGAGGCGTTCGGTGCGCCGGCTGGAGTGAACCCACCAGATCACGATTTGAGTTGACGTTGCAATCCGAGATGAGCACTGGTTGAGTTGATAATGCTCGGCAACACGATTCCAAATGATGGGTTGATGAAATCCAATGGTGCGACTTCAGGGGCTGGTCGTGGTTGCGCTGGGTTCAAGATGGTTCGGAGATATCGATCCACGGCTACTTAAATCACAACCACATTAGTCGTGTCTGTCAATGTTCCCTCACCTACTAAGTTTGATGACTGAATTTCTTCTATCAGGGCTAAGGTTTCATCACCTTGCTTTGATACCATATTGAAAGATAGGAAGAAAAGAGACAAGACAAGGTTTACATGGAAAACCCTAATCCATGGAGAGAAAAACATGTTAGAAAAGTTTTATTATTTAATGTCATACTTACAAGAGACCCCAACCTCAGATATAAATAGAATGAGGAAACCCTAATTTTAGTAGGCATAAAAGAAAAGATACATATGCCTTTAAGGCTAATGCATTATATTTCAACACATTGTCTTATCTAGAGAATGACACTCATTTATCTGTAAATAAATGAAATTTACATTTGGAGTGCAAACTTTACAAAAATTCACAAACCCAAGTTTCCAACGTTTATTCTCCACCTTTCCTTAAGTGTTCAAACCATTCAAGATATGTAAAGTATCTTTAGTACATAATTTTTGTGCACGAGTTCCTCTTCACTCAAACGGATCACTCAAAGTTCATACTTGAAAAACTAAGAAGAACTTGAAAATAATATTTTAAAGAAGAAATGGTATTCAAAGAACCAGACAGAAATGCAACATTGCAAAGAAAAAAAAACAACGATTTCACTCAAATGGATCAATTTGATTTTCTAGTGTTCTTTTATAGCGAAAAATTGAAAGAGAAAATTTGAGAAATTAGACTTATATTTATATTTAGAAGAGTAGGAGCAAAAATTTTGCAACATTGTTCTTGATTGATCGCTATTCTTGAAGACCAGGCGGAGGTAATCAGTGTCAGCTTTGAGGATGGTATTAAGGTCATTTCGTAGGATTCTTCCGTCTTGGTGGTTGGTGTTGCCGTTGGAGATGAAGTCGATGCAATTAGCCATGTTGAGGATGAGGCCAGAGTAGTCCACCATCGGCGCTAGAACATTGTACGTTACAGAGATGATGGAGAAACCCACGTCCATAAGAGATTGAGAAAAGCTTTGCCTGTGGACATTTTTTAGGGGAAAGAGATAATGTGAAAAGAAAAGGAAATGCCAATGGGGAAATGAATAAGGAGAAGTGGGCAAATGGGATAAAGAAAAAGAAGACTGGGAGGGAAAGAATCTTCACATGAAATCTTGAAAAGTAAATTTTAGGTTTTCAACGAGAGGGAAAAATAAATTTCAACTAGCGCTTATTTTCTCCAACTTTTCAATAGCTTTTTTCAAAATATGGTATAACCAAAAGCTATTATTGTGGTATTTTGTTGTAGTGTGTATGCAAGTACATTTACATCAAAATAAAGTTTCAATGGTATAAATATCGTTCGTAATGGGATGCTTCAATCAATACAACATTCCATAAAAATAATCATATTTTTGTGGGGTCGACATGTTGTACAAATTATATTAAGATAAGAAAAAACAATGCAACCTCAACTTTCTAGTTTCCTCAAGACATGTAAGTATCCTTTAATCTCCATATTTTTAAAATGATGCATCCATTAGTATTTACATCAAAAAACATATATTTACCATCAAATTAAAAACTCATTCAACAAATGTGACAATATTTTTCTACGGTAGTGTTGAACATGATGTAAAACTAAAATTGTAAAACATAAATATGAGGGAAAAAATTACTGCATACAAACTAAAGAGATCATATACCAAAGTTCAAAAATAGAGAAATCACAACCTTTACCTTCGATTCAAGAAACCTATAATATCATGGGTTTACATAGTTATTTGACATAAACAAGAAGATTGAAGCAAAAACTTACTTTAAAGATATATTCTTGGAAACATAGATCAATACCTAAAGAAAAGTCAAAGTTTTTAACGCTAGACATTTGGTCAAGCCAACAAATTACAAATCTAAATGCAAAATTAAAAATTTCCAACATTAAGAACAAAAACGAATACAAAATTAAACTTACACAAATATGTTGAGTGATATGTGCATCTCCATTGAAGCCTAGCGTTCCTCCTTGACGGAATGCAAATCTTACAAAAATCCAATATCTAAATGAGATATGAAAGTCAGAGATGGAAGTTTGAGACATAGACTTTACTTTAACATTGAGAACTAATATGAAAGAAAAAATTGAAAAACCATGAGGTGAACTAGAAGTTTTATAGGCTATAAGTAATGAATTATGCACATTAATAGTAATAAATGTTCAATGACTTTAATCTGGCTATGTAAGATACCTTTTTCCAAATCACCTGCTTCATTCTTCTTCTAAATTTGAAATAGTCATTATACTCTATCAAATTATGAGTTTCATAACTTCAAGATAGTTCATAATCATCCTAAAGTTTTTAAACCATTGGTAAAAAATAGATAGAAAGGAAGAAATTTGGAAGTGAAAGTAAAGTCTATATGCTTAATTTTAAAAAACAAAAATAAAAAATAAAATGCTTACCAAACAGGGTCTTAACTTTTAGCCCTATGTTTTTATACCATCAAATGGCAACAAATTAAGGATATGAAGCTACATGTGAACAAAATTCTACCTGAAAATATGCAATCAACCACATATAAAACAATTCATAAGAGCTACATAACCTTCTAACTTTAAATTTTGTAATCCATACTCATTCTCGGTTGCTTCTAATGCTTTGTCAAACTAGTTAAAATAGCCAACAAAAATCACCTACACCAAGCAAGTGAACCTTATATGCATTAAAAGCCACCTATTACAGAGGAAGTTAAGAAAATCAGCGCAATACAAGTTCCACAAAGAGAATATTACTAAATGAGAACGTGACAGAATATTGACAATCTAATTGTGTAAAAGAAAAAAACTTCCTATACAAAACCTTAATTAAACCTAAGATTATTAAAAGATAAGTACCTACAAGATTTGGTAATCATTAATAAATAAAGGATAAAATTATAATCTCGTCCTTCAAATCTAAGAATCAAATATTAATGTGAATCGAAAACCTATCGACCATTTGATTCATCTCAACCTCTAGATTCTAGAGGAACCAAAAATTTTCAAAACTTACAAACATAGGATTAAATTGATCAAAATATATGAAGAATATAATAGTTAAACTCAAGATACTAACCAAAACAATGAACATAATAATTAAATTGATCTAACTTTTCAAAACTTGTGCAAAGTTAACTTTTCAAAATTAATTACACAAATAAAACCAAAATAAATTGAACTAAACTAAGACTTAAAGTCAAGAACATAACAACTAGATTCATCAAAATAAATTAGAAAAATATAAACGATGGGAAGATGAAAAAACAAACAATTAATCACAATATCACAAAAACATACTTCCTTATGAAAAATACAAAAATTGAAGGCATAAGAAAGTAACTATAGAAACACATACCATCTAATCATCTCTAGTGTTATGTATATACTAGTCATCCAAGAGAATGGAGACATTATTCTAATAGGGAAATATGAAGGATGTAATGTAATTTGCTCATGAGTTCGGAAATTGCTTAACATTCTTCCAACTCAGTGTATATCAAATCAATCTTGCTTCATATAAGCGATCAAATAAACCATAAGATCATCTATGTTACCTAAAAGCCTTTAAGATTTTACAACATCAATGCATTTTTCTAAGTAATTGGAAGTTTTCAAAATTTTCGTAGACCAAGCACAAAAAAAAATACGTTTTAATAATCAACATCATATACATCCTAAAAAGTAACTGACACTCTCAAAACCTCATTTTAACTATTGAAACAATGTAAAATGTCATTAAAAAATGTCAAAAATACATTTAACTCTCCAAACAATCTAAAGAGTGTTACTTTGACTTTCAAACTTGTCTTAAAAGTGCTCAAGTATCACTTTGACTCTCATGTATACAAACAACGTACGTAAAACCATAGAGATATTCAAGGAACAATGCACCTCTAATACTGGTTCGTCTTAGGAATTTCTTTCCTAATCATGTACTTGATGAGCATTTATGGAATTAAATATCAGCAATCAAAAGGCATAACTATTAGAGTTCACTACTTGAGATATAAAGCAAGAAACACTAATCAAATTGTGACTAGGATTTGTTCCGATAGAATTCCAAAGTATGCATTAAATCAATGTATAAAACTAATTACAATAATTTCGCACCAATAACTTATCTAGTGTAGCAATAAGAATCATTCTTTAGAAGCTTAACTTCATAAGTGCTCACCCTATTGAAATAGAAAAACAAGTTATATTGAAATGCATAACTTAGTAGCAAGTTTATTAAGAGTCAATACATCTAAAAAGATCCACCATCAGAGGGTTGAAAGAGAACCAAAGTAAAAAAAGCCTAAATTCCACTAAGAACAGAATTGTTAGTAATTCAAAACTGCAAATTAGTTTTTGAGTTGGTCTAATCAATTCCCAGTTTCTTAGAAATAGTTGAAGTTATTTTTAGTTGTAGTCAAGTCTAAGTTCCTATTCTTGTGGAGTTAGTGGGATTAGTTGCTAACATTGTGGAATCTATTTTTAGATTCAAGATATGTATTTATATGGAGTTTTCTAGAATGAAATACACACTTCCTATTTTTCTCATTTCCCTCTCATTAGTTAGAACAACAGTGATATCAGAGCCCTCAGTTCTTAAGGGATCTGTGAGTGAGAATCTAGAATACAAGCCTACATGGAGAGTTGTGATTATTGGGAAGCAATTGAGCAAGACTATGAGACTTCTTGATAACCCAACAATAAATCAGATCAAGACTCACAAGGAGAGGGTCACCAGGAAGGCAAAGGCTCGAGCTTACCTATATGCAGCTGTGTCTCCCACCATATTCAATAGAATTATGGCCTTGAAGTCGGCAAAGAAGATCTAGGAGTTCCTCAAAAGTGAGTATGAAGGTGGTGAGAGGATTAAAAGCATGAAAGTGTTGAGCTTGGTGCAAGAATTCGAGATAATGCAAATGAAGGATTCTGAGTCCATTAAAGAGTACTCAGATAAGTTGATTGGGATTGCTAACAAGGCAAGAGCATTAGGAACCAATTTATCTGACAATAGATTGGTTCATAAGATTCTAGTTTCAGTACCTAAGAGATATGAAGCAACCATTGCTTCCTTAGAAAATACTAAAGACCTCTCAAAACTCAAGGTGATAGAAGTGATTAGTGCTTTAAAAGCACAAAAGCAGAGGAGGTTGATAAGACAAGAAGGAAGCATTGAGGGGGCATTGAAAGCTAGAGTGCAGCAGGGAGAAGATGGAAGAGAGAAGAAGGGAAGTGGTAGTAGTAGCTCAGAGTCTGCTACAAAGGATATTGGTAGTACATGCAAGCACTGTGGGAAGCAGAATCATCCACATTTCAGATGCTGGAGAAGGCCAGATATGAAGTGTAGGAGATGTCATTTATTAGGGCACATTGAACGATTCTGTAAGGAAGCAAAAACTCAACAGCAAGAAGGAACACATGTTGTAGTACAACAAGAAGAAGATCAACTCTTTGTGGCTACTTGTTTTCTCATCAGTCACTCAATGTGATAATTGGTTGGTTGATAGTAGGTGTACCAATCACATGACAAGTGACAAAGAGTTGTTCAAGGACCTTGACAAGTCATTCAAGTCAAGGGTGAAGATAGGAAACGGAGAGTATCTAGAAATAAAGGGGAAGGGCACAGTGTCAATAGAGAGCTGTGCTCGAACCAAGTTGATTACTGAAGTGTTGTTTATCCCTGAAATTAATCCAAACTTGTTAAGCGTTGGTCAATTAGTAGAGAAGGGATTCAAAGTGTTGTTTGAAGAAGGAAAGTGCCTCATTTCTGATTCCAATAGGAATGAGTTGTTCAAAATAAAGATGCAGCACAAGAGTTTCTCATTGGATCCATTCGAGAAGGAGCAGATAACTTTCAAGTGTCAAGTAAATAACATTGAGTTATGGCACAAGAGGTTGGGGCATTTTCATAAAAAAAAAAAAGGGTATGCACAAGTCTGGGGAATTGATTTTTCTGAGACTTTTATACCAGTTGCAAGAATGGACACAATCAAGTTGCTACTGGCTGTGTCAGCCTAGCATGGATGGAAGGTATATCAGCTAGATGTGAAGTCAACATTCCTAAATGGAGTGTTAGAAGAAGAGATCTATGTTGAGCAACCAAACAAATTCATCATACCACGACAAGAGGATAAGGTTTATTTATTGAAGAAGACTCTCTATGGGTTGAAGCAAGCTTCTAGGGCATGGTACAGCAAGATGGATGATCACTTATTGAACCTGGGTTTTGTGTGAGTCGTTTTCAAGCTCTTAGGAGCAAGTTAGGTGTTTGCAATATTTGAGTTAGGAGGAGAATGTTAGTAATTCAAAACTACAAATTAGTTTTTGAGTTGATCTAGTCAATTCCTAGTTTCTAGGAAATAGTTGAAGTTATTTTTAGTTGTAATCAAGTCTAAGTTCTTATTCTTGTGAAGTTAGTGGGATTAGTTGCTAACATTGTGGAATCTATTTTTAGATTCAAGATATGTATTTATATGGAGTTTTCTAGAATGAAATACATACTTCCCATTTTTCTCATTTCCTTCTCATTAGTCCGAACAACAAGAACACTGAACATTTTTTCTTACTGCCTCAATACATAGAAGTTGCTAACTCTTTGGTATTCATTTATTTTTTGACATAGCTACAAACATCACATGAAAGAGAAGTAAAAATCATTGAGATATTAAAAAAAGGACAAAAAACATAGTATAAAATAAAAGAAACTGACGGATTGAAAAAGGAACACAAAACAGAGTATAAAAAAAGAAACCAACATAAAAGCATCATTAATTAAAACAACTTCCAACATCAATGTGAACATCCCAATATATGTAAAAACTAGCCAAAGGTTGGTTTTTTCTATAGAGATGATCACAAGTGCAGAAGACAAGCAAAAACTAAAGATGATCACAATATAGTAAAGACATGTTTGGAATAACTTAAGAAAAAAAAATATTTTTCAATTTTTTTTTTATTTAAACACTTTTGATTAAAAAAAGTGATTAAAATACATTTGAAAAGCTATTTTGAGTGGTTGTCAAACACTCTAATTTCTTTCAAAATGACTTATTTTTTAAATTAAACACTTGAAAATGTATTTCAAACACACCGTAATTTAACTAAGCAAAATAATGAAAATAGTGATCAAAGATGTTAATCACGTTCTTAATTGTGGTCAAAAGCAAGTTAGGAGAATTTTAACCTACAAATAGCCTAAATATTATATACAACAAGAACACTTTGTCGTTGTGATATGTAATAGAAAGTAGTTTTATACTCAACATAGATACATCTCATTATTGTTTTTTAAATGCATTACTCAATGATGGTTCTTATTGTTTGGGCCAATAAATTGATCACAAATAAGTGATACTCTATAGGTTACGTTTAGTTTTAGTTTCAATCTTATTGCATTTGGAAACATGCACACAAATATCTTCTCCTTGTTTATAAAACTTGAATCGTTTTAAAAGTTCATCTAAGTTTATGTTCTTGTAGTGCATTCATTCAAAACTTTAAATGTCACAAACAAAACTTATATCCTAAAACACATGCACCACAACCATCAAAATGAAATACATAAGAGTGTTAAAAACCCAAATGCCATTGAAAAAGTTCCCTAGTAATTGCCAAGTTAAGTTGTACTTTTGTACATATATTAAAGATGCTTAACTACAATAAAGCTAATATGGTCAAAATAAAATATAGACTATTGATCTACTAAATGCTTAAAATAACTTACAAGATCACATCAATATTCTTGGTCCTTCAATACTTGTGAGACCACCTATGATGAATATGATATATAACATATCCATCCTTGTTTAAATATTAATGAGAGAAAAGGAGTTGAACTTCTTGATTTACATCTATTCAATTTAGATTTGCCTAATGCAAACAAATACTATCATCTAAAGTTTGGAAGATCGTGACTTTAAAATTGACTATCAAGAATGTTTTTGCCAAAAGTGATTAGCCCACAACATAAATATTATGTTTGGATATGTTGGAGTAACATGTCACTCCTTTGTGAATATTTCCAAAAAAGAGTAGAATAACGAATCAAAATTTTTAAATAATTACAAATGTAAAAGCATTTTTAAATTATATAGCATTAGTTATATTCATTTTAAAAAGATTAAAACAGAGAAAACTCATTATCGGAGGAAGAACGTTCATCTAAATCTTGGATTCATGCAAGAGTAATTATATTCATTTTTAGGTCAACTGATGTTAGTTAATACTCAACAAAGAACTATGAAGAATAAGTGTTGGAAATAGCAAGGCCCTCAGAACGACGAACTGTAAGTCGACCAGGCATGGCGGTCAAGCGAAGAGCAAAACCTGCAAAACAGAAACTCGTTATAGGCTGAGTCGTGGAGCTCACTCTCTTAAGACGTTTCGCGGCTTTGCCCAAGTGTGCAAGCCTGTCTCTTNACCAGGCATGGCGGTCAAGCGAAGAGCAAAACCTGCAAAACAGAAACTCGTTATAGGCTGAGTCGTGGAGCTCACTCTCTTTAAGACATTTCGCGTCTTTGCCCAAGTGTGCAAGCAGGTCTGAAAATTGTCACGTCGTCCCAGGATAAAACAGCCAAATGAAAACCGATCGAAAATGCATCGTTACTGATCGGAACATACACCCTGTCTAAACTCACTGCTCGAAAAGCTAAGATGGAGGAGGAGAGGAAAATGAAGTGGGAATTTAGAAAATGAATTCTGTGTTTCACAAACTACTGAAGGTCTCGCCTTTTATAGACCTTCAGCATCGAAACGAACCGTTTTAAAATTAATCAATGGACTGTTTACAGACCGTTTTAAAAATAATCAATGGACCGTTTTAAAAATAATAAAATAGTATTTTTTCATCAAAATTAATCATCACACACACACACCTCGCCACGCCCGACTGGACAAACGGCGGCGATGGTACGTGTAGGATGTCCACCGAACCCACATTGGTCTATCTCCTCACTCCCTCCAAAACATGGGTACCCCTTGGGGCCTAAACCCAAAACACAAGATTGGAGTACATAAAAGAGACTTCCAACACCAAATTTTCCAATGTGGGATTCTCCAACCAATAAAGTTTGTTCCCTCTTTGTTTTGAAAGTTAAATTTTCACCCAACAATCCCCACGTGGAAATTTAAACAAAGTGAAAAGAGAGAAAAGATTTTCATTGAGCAGTTTCAGTCTATACAACAGCATAAGCAAAGGTGTCTTACGACTTAAACCTTTACATAGTGTGGATGATTCAGAATATACTAGAGTAACCCTTGGTTTTGAACTCTATCTCTGACAGCATCTCACACAGGGTGTAGTATGAAAGTCCGTGCTTTTAAGGCCTAGCACGTGAATCCCGGTTTAGTGAATGCTCTAGAGAGTTTGTCTAAAAACTCCATAGGAAGCGGCCCTCACTTCCACATTCACACAGGTGAGTCTATCAAGGGTACTCCTGTAGCTGGGTACCCCACTTGTCATCAAGTATAGATCTCAATAAGAACTGAGTTCAACCTTTCTTACGCTTCAGGATATCATGCTTAGACTTTAAATCATAGGAATGGAACTCTGTGTTTGGTTTAGCATGATTCACTATATATCACTCGTGATCAGTTATTACCCGTTGAACCTATTTCTTGGGATCTCTAGTCTACAGGTTGAGTTTTCCTCACGGTGATTCATCTCTCGATATGTATGAGTCTCATCCTTTCTGAGGTTCTGAAAACCTTTTCTCTGGCCAGTCCTTTCGTTAAAGGATCTGCCAAATTTTCATCGGTTCGTATGTGATCCACTCTAACTGTACCAATAGTGAGAAACTCTCTAATGGTACTATGCTTATGACATATTTGACGTCTCTTTTCGTTGTATTAACAATTCTGAACTTTTGCGATTGCTTCAGTACTATCGCAATGGATCAATATGGCTAGTATCGGCTTTTCTCATAAGGGAATCTCTGATAGCAGACTTCTAAGCCAACTTGCTTCTTCACTAGCTGTCGCTAGTACTACCATTTCTGACTCCATCGTAGATTAGGCTAAAATAGTCTATTTCTTGGACTTCCAAGAGACAGCTCAGACAGCTATATTAAAGATATAGTTACTTGTAGCCTTTGAATCAACCGAAAGAGAGTTCCAATCAGCATCGTTGAACCTTTCCAGGACAGCGGGAAACTTTTAATAATGTAACCCTAGGTTTTGGGTTTTCTTTAAGTATCTCATGACCCTTTCTATAGCATTCCAATGCTCTTTACTAGGTCTGCTTGTAAACCTGCAAAGTAGTCCTACAGCATAAACTATGTCGAGTCTAGTGCAGTCGGCATCGTATCTAAGACTACCTATAATGCTCGCATACTCAGATTGATTAACACTATCACTAGTGTTCTTGAACAACTTGACACTAGGGTCATAAGGAGTATAGGCTGGTTTACACTCAAAGTAATTATATTTCTTTAGAATCTTTTCTATATAGTGAGATTGATCTAAAGAAATTCCCTTTTCAAACCTATTTACTTTAATGCCTAAGATTACACTAGCTTCTTCTAAGTCTTTCATGTCAAATTTCGCACTCAATATTGATTTTACATCATTTATGACGTGCAAGTTCGACCCAAAGATCAATAAATCATCTACATATAGACACAAGATAGTGTAGAGGTTATTAGTAAATTTATGGTAGATGTATTTGTCACTTTCATTGACCTTGAAACCTTTAGATAGGATAAGATTGTCAAATTTTTCATGTCATTGCTTATGAGCTTGTTTTAGTCCATAGAGAGATTTGTCTAATTTACACACCTTATTTTCTTAACCATGGACAACAAAACCCTTAGATTGTTCCATGTAAATCTCTTCTTCAAGTTCACCATTTAGGAAAACGGTTTTTACATCCATCTAATGTACTACAAGGTTATAAAGAGCAGCGAGAGAGAACAAGACACGGATAAAAGTAATTCTAATGACAAGGGAGAAGGTATTAAAGAAATCTACGTTTTTCTCTGTCTAAAGCCCTTCGCTACTAACCTGGCTTCAAATTTGTCGACAGTCCCATCAGGTCTAAGTTTCCTCCTTAAGATCCATTTGCACCCTATTGCCTTACATCCTGGGGGTAGATCTACTAAGTGCTAAGTTCTATTTGACTCGAGTGAGTCCATCTCATCATTTATGGCTTCTTGCCATAGGTTGGCATCTACTGAGGACAGGGAAACTCTTAGATCTTTAGAGTCTTCTTCTACATTGTAGATCAGGAAGTCATTTTCGAAATCTTTAGTGGTTCTAGCTCTTTTGCTTCTTCTAGGTTCTGGGTCAGTTTCTTCTCTAGGGTTAGGATTTCTAACTAGGGTTATACCACTTGAACCAGAGCCCCAACTATTCTTTGATTTAAAAGAAAATCTATCTTCAAAGAAGTCAGCATCATTTGACTCAATGATCACTTGGTTCACTAGATCATAGAACCTGTAGGCTTTACTATTTAAGGCATAACCTATAAAGACACACTCGTAAGCTCTACTAGCCAACTTTCTTCTTTTTGGGTCAGGAATCCTTACAAAGGCTAGACAACCCCATGTTCTAAAGTAGGACAAGTTTTGTTTCTTATTATTGAAAATTTTGTAAGGTGAAGTTTTATTTTTAGATTTCGGGATTCTATTTAGGATATAACACACGGTAAGGATGATTTCACCCCACTAATAAGACGTGGCTCTTAAACTAAGTAAAATAGCAACTACTAGCTCAACTAAAGTTCTATTTTTCCTTTCGGCTTTTTCGTTCATTTCAGGAGAATAAGGTGCGGTCTTTTCGTGTATTATTCCATGTGAGTTAAATAATTCATTAAAACTGTCCGAGTCGTACTCGATTCCCCTATCACTATGAAGTTTTTTAACTTTTCTATTAAACTGATTCTTTATTTCAGAAACAAAAAGTTTGAAGGCATCACAAGCATCATTTTTGTTTTTCAGCAGGCATATAAAAGTAAAATCAGAGCAGTCGTCAATAAAAATAATGAAATATCTTTTACTGTTCCTAGTCAATATGCCATCAAATTCACAGACATCAGAATGAATCAAATCTAGAGGCTCAGAATTCCTAAGTACAGATTTATGCGAAGTTTTAGTAATTTTAGCCTGACTACAATACTCGCATTTATCAAAATCATTCATGGATAACTTAGGTATCATTTCCAGCCTAATCATGTTACTAATTAAATTCTTATTCACATGACAGATTCTAGCATACCAAATATTCATATAACACAACATATACACAGAAGATTTCATTTTATTAAGGTCTAGATTTAATTTGAACATTTCTTCAGTTGCATATCCTTTCCCTACAAATACATTATTTTTGGTAAGGATATATAAGTCTGCCCCTATAGTTTGAGTAAACCAGCTTTGTTTAGGAGATAGCCCGAAACCAAATTCTTTCGTATCTTTGGAGTATGTAGAACGTCCTTCAACGTGAAGGTCTTCCCAGAGGTAAACTTCAGTTCCACCTCGCCAGTTCTAGCAACTTTCGTGGAGTGGTGATCTCTCAATAGAATATTCTTATCCTTAGTTTCAGTATAAGTTTTAAATAGACTATGGTCGTGACAAACATGGCTCGTCGCGCCAGTGTCTATCCACCACCCTTCACAACCACCGATCACATTTACTTCTGTGATCATGGCGACTAACGGTTCTTTTGTCAGGTTCGCTTGACCAGCAGGACGACGTCTGTTCCTATATTTCCTAGCCATGTGCCCAGGTTTATTACAATTAAAGTAGAGGAACTGTACCTTTTCTCTTGAAGGGGGCTTCTGTTTTTTCTATTGGTTCTGGTTGTTGGAGCCACAGTTCTGACCTTTCCTCTTTGTCCCTTTAGGTTTTTGGTCAGGTTTCACCACGGCAGAGGCGGGCTTCCTAGATACTGCATTCACCTCCTCCCTCTAGTCCTGCTTCCGGGCTTCCTCCTCAATTCTTAGCCAGGTTATTCTCTCCAAGGAGAACTCCTTTGTCTTCTCAAAGTGTTCTTAAAATCCTTCCACAAGGGGGGCAGTTTATCAATAATAACAGCAACTTGGAATTGTTCATCTAGAGGCATACCTTCAGTAATTATCTCGTGGGCTATCTTCTGAAGTTCATGGGATTGGGCCTCCACGGACTTGTCATCCGTCATTTGAAACTTGAGATAATGGCTAACTGCATATTTCTTCGACCCGACCTCCTCGGTGTCATACTTCTTTTGCAGGACATCCCAGACCTCCTTCGTTATCTTCATTATACTCTAGTAGTTATATAGATCATCAGTCAAACCATTTAAAATGAAATTCTTACATAGAAAGTCTTTCTCCTCCCAGTCAGTAGTTTCTTTTATTTGTTGTTCAGTTGGTTCTTCTAAAGAGATGATCAGCTTAGCGCTGGTACAAGCTTCGGTAGCTTTCTTGACGGTGAGAAAGAACAGCATTTTTTGCTTCCACCACTTGAAGTTCGCTCCTTCGAATCGGAATGGACGGTTGAGGTCAGATATCTCATTGTTGCTACTGAGGGCCATTGAAGATATGGAAACGTCTTAAAATTGTTGGAAATAGCAGGGCCCTTAGAACGACGAACTGTAAGCCGGTAAGGCACGGCGGTCAAGCGAAGAGCAAAACCTACAAAACAGAAACTCGTTATAGGCTGATTCGCAGAGCCTGCTCTCTTTAAGACGTTTCACGGCTCTGCCCAAATGTGTAAGCAGGTCTGAAAATTTCCACATCATCCCCAGGATAAAACAACCAAATGAAAACTGATCGAAAATGCATCTTTACCGATTGGAATGTACACTCTGTCTAAACTCACTGCTCAGAAAGCTAAGATGGAGGAGGAGAGGAAAATGTTGTGGGAATTTAGAAAATGAATTATGTGTTTCACGAACTGCTGAAGGCCTCGCCTTTTATAGGCCTTCAGCATCGAAACGAACTGTTTTAAAATTAATCAACGGAACGTTTTAAAAATAATAATATTTAAAAAATAAAATAGTATTTTTTATTAAAATTAATCATCACACACACTGGACGGACAGACGGCGACACGCATGGGGTGTCCACCGAACCCACATTATTCTATCTCCTCACTCCCTCAAAAACATGGGTACCCCTTGGGGCCCAAACCTAAAACGCAAGGTTGGAGTACATAAAAGAGACTTCCAACATCAAATTTTCTAATGTGGGATTCTCCAACCAACAAAGTTTGTTCCCTCTTTGTTTTGAAAGTTAAATTTTCCCCCCAACAGTAAGTTATGCATAGACAATTACCAGGGGAAGGGGAGTTCATATAAATCATGGTTTCACGTAAATGTTGAGAGATTTTTAATTAAAAGATGAAACACATGATTAGAAAGCCTCGTTTACCCTAAGAAAAAGCAACCAACTTATATGCCAAGAGTATAGGATTTGAAGTGATAGTTCCAATTCAACAATTTCTTCCAGTATTCTTTCCAAATTATACCAATCACCCTAAGCTTTAGTTCCTTTCAGTCCCCATAGTAGAAGAGAGTCATGTTGCATTGATAATGAGCACATCAAAACTGTTGCATTCTTTGTCAGCTCTAGATATAAAATTCATCTTATACAATTGCGTTTTAATTATCAAAATAGATTTCAAGAATTATAATGTTCATTCTATGACTATTGTTATCATTATATAGTTGTATTTCAACCATTGAGAAAACTCACCATCAATGTTTTGAAAGTTAGTAAATTGATAGTAGAATGTAAAGGTTTCAACCAATTGGAGAAAGGGTTTTACTGATGATTAGAGTAGCTTTGAGTTAGATGTAAGGATTTTAATAAAAACAGAATATGAATTCAAGATTAAGGGGCTTCCTTTATGATTGATTGGAAGATGTGCAATTGAACTTGGTAAAATAACTCAATCACATGCTAGGACGTATATATCAACTTCATCATTTGTGCAAATAATTAAAAAGTGTTATCCTAGATGACAAGATCTTCAAGTTAACAATCACAAAACACTCAAATATAACGATCAATAACAATTCAAGAGTCAAGGAAGGTAGTATGTTGAGGCTTGAAAATCTTTCTGCCGTTGACCAAATGGTAGCTCGATCGTGTAAGAACTAAACAATAGTTCAATTATGTAAACAATTGGATGAAGTGCTAGATGAAAGTGTAGACGCCAGTTGATTGGAGCTAGATGACCATGTAGACGACAGCTCAGGAACTAAACGATCGTATAGATGATTGAACTACAAATTGAATGGCATTATTCATTTTTGTGTCTATTTATGTGCTGAGGTTAATTTTATTTATTTAATGATGATTCCATTCTCAGCTTCAACTTAAAATTTAAGAATTAAATAAAAATTAAATTTAAAATTCGTAAAAGTGCAATACTTTGAAATTTGATGGTCGAAAAAAAAAACTAAAGCTGAAACTCATGAGAAAAAAAGATAGTTCCTTTTTTTTTTTTTTTTTTTGTTCTTAAAGCTTGCAAATCTTATCTTTACCCCTTTTTATGGATTGATATTAACCCTTGAATCTAAATATCCTCGGTATTAGTTTTTTGGAAAAAAAAGAAACAATTGTTTTTTTAATAATTTATTAAATTATTTTACTCATGTTGCATCTATCTCCATGCATTCTTTTCAATCATAAAAGGACAAAAAAATTTAAAATTGTCACGTAACAACTTGTGATTAGGCACTTAAGTGAGCTGCACAAAAATATGTGTAGTCCGAGATGCACATTTAAGTATTTTACTTTTTTTTTTTTTAATTACCTCTTCTTTATTAAACAATTTAAAGATTCACTTTTTTAAATTTTTTAAAAAATATATATATATATATCAGTGACCTTTCCAAACTCATCAAATTAATTTATCTAAAAGATATATTAATTTACATTCAATACACTATAAAGGCATTTCCAAATACCAAGGTTCACTCTCACTTCATTATTTTGGTTCAATTTAATATACTAATTACTTCTTGACCAGTCTTTGGATGAATTTGGTAGGTTGGTGAAAAGTACATTTACTCTGTTACTAAAATTACTTCTACACTTTTTTTCATGGTGTTTAATTGGATATCAAAATTTGATTTCAAATCTTTTTAACACTTATGACATGTTTGGTCCATAGAGTAGGAGTTCACTTTAGTCTTTGTACGACCCCGATTTTAAGTTTATTGTAGATTCCACAACTAAAAAACATCGGTTTTTTAACTTTTTATATGGTAAATCCAATGATTAAACAACTCTCCATATTTAACATAAATTACTTCCCTTCTTACTTAAAAAGTATTTGAAGTGTTTATAACTAATGACATAGTGCATATTTTAGAATAATTTGAAATTGTAATCACTTTTGTCATGTTTATGATGTATTTGGATTACATTTTCAAATGTTTGATTTAAAAAATAAGTCATTTTAGAATAAATTGAAGTGTTTAATAACCACTCAATATAACTTTTCAAGTGTATTTTAATCGGTTTTTATCGAAAGTGTTTAAATAAAAATAAGTTTTTTGAAAATTATTTTTTTTTTCTCAAGTCAATTCAAACAAGTTCTTTAAATTACTATGAAACATACTTTTAATCACTCAAAATCAATACAGTTTTAAATTTTATAGTTTGAAACACATTATTCATATTATTAAAATTATTTTAAATGATTAAAATTAATTTTTGAGTGATTTTAGAAGTGACAAAAATAATTTTAACTATTTTAGAATCAATCTCAAACACGTCAATACATTTAATTGAACTCAACCATAAAAAATAAAAAAAATAAATAAAAAAAAGTATTTTTTTTATAATAGTTAAAAATTTATAGAGCAGTACGGTAAAAATGTTGTTAACGACCTTCAAATATCTTTTAAGTTTTTTTTTATTCTACTTATAGATAGAAAAATCTAAAAAATATTTACACTTTATAGCAAAATGTTCTAAAAGTAAAATATTTTGGGAACTTTTTGCTATAAAGTGTAAATACTTTGAATATTTTTTTATATTTAAAAAGTCCCCTAAGTAGTGGTTTAAGAAGTTATTGAAATAACTTTTTTTCAAAAAAGTACATAAAATGATTTTAATGGACTTTTTTGCCAAAAGTGTAGGAAGAAAATCAATTTCAATTACTAACATGTGTATAACTCAACTGACATAAAATGTAAATTATAGACCAAAAGGTTGGATTCAAATTCTCCATCACACTTTTTCACTCAAAATATTATATATATATATATATATATATATATATATATATATATATATTTCAAAAATATACCAAGACTCGTTAGTAATGACAATAACTCAACATTATTGAATGAAATACTCTCAATAAATGTGGACTTGACAAGACTTTGAATAAAATATCACAAAAAAATAAATACATTTGTAAAATAACTATGAAAAAGAAAACCAAGTATGAAAATCCAAATATAAATTGCATAGTTTTTATTTATATAATTAAATTATATACTACAATAAGTAAGAAAGTTAATAAAATGTTGGCCCGTAAAGTCTATTAAATGCTATGCGATTTTAGGAAGTTTGTTGTAGACTTACATATACCAAATGTAAATTTGACATTAATGAAGTAAATGTTTAAAAGAGTTTGATAACAATTTTTTTTTTTTTAATTTTCTATATTTCAACCTTTTTTTCTATGAGAAACTTATTTTTATTTTCTCCATATTTTTAGTTTTAATATTCACATTTCATAAATAAATATTTGAACTCGTGATATTTGAAAATAAAATTAGATTTTTCTAACATTATATTTTTAGACTGTGTTTCATAATCATTTAAAAAAAAAATTATAAACATATTTCCACCCATGAGTTTCTATGTTTTCTTATCCATTTTTACTAATTTATTTTTAAAAAATAGTTTTCAAAATCTTGTTTTGTTTTTAGAATTTAATTAGAAACTCAAGTGTTTCTTTAACAAATGTTAAAAATATAATTAAAAGTGGAATGTATAAAGCATAAATTTTAAAAATATAAAACGAAAAACAAAAAGGTTAACAAATGAGATATTGATATTAAAAATATCAATAAAAAGTAGATAACAAAACTGAGAAATGTATGAGTGAAAATCGTATTTATAATCTTTATAATTCTCAAAAATAAAAAATCAAATGGTTATCGCATTAAATTCAACATTGAGTTTGTGGTAATTTTAGAATATTTTTTAATATAATTTTAAAATATCGTCCTATTTTAATTTATATATAAAGTTTTTTTTAATATCGTTATATCAGCATGAACCTTTCGGAAATCAAGGAAATATATAAACAATGTAATTTTCAATAGTATAAATAATTTAAATGTTTTATTGTTTTCTTTTTTTTTCCTTTTTTTTTTTTTTGTTCAAAGAATTTAAATGTTTGATTTTATTCAATATTATGAACGTTTAAAACGAAGGAATGATATTAGTAATTGACTTCAACCACAGTTTTCTTGTAAAAAAAAAAAAAAAAATGAAAGATCCCCTAGATTATCCCTCATCATTTCAAAAAGTTGACGAAATATATATATATATATAGTATAATTGTTTTAAATGATAAAGTTACTGAAAATATTTTCAAATGTAACATAATGTCATTATTTATCAATAGTAGACTGTGATAGATACCTAGAGATATCTATTAGAGTGATAAACACCGATAGATATCTATTCGTGTCTATCAATATTTTTCATTCAAATACAGTAACATTTTGCTACATATATGTGTGTGGGTGTGTGTCTATACATGTGTGCGCTCTTTATTAACAATATATAGTATAACAAATAATTATATGTAAACTTTAAATTATAAGAATCGGTCAAACACACAATAAAAGAGTTATAAATCTATTATACACATTTTAAAGTTAAGAATCATATCAAATAATTTGAAATATATTAAAATTTAGGTTAAAGTACAACCATAAACTTTAAAAAATATTTAATATATTTTTTAAACTTTTAACTTTTGTGTATAACAAATATTTGAACTTCAATTTTTTTTAATTAAATTATGGATTATCAAGTTAAATGATAGATATTATTAAGATTTAAAAACTTTTTTAACAAAATCATGCTAGTTTATAGAGTAAACTTGATATTTAACCTAAAATCAATAATACTTGAACACTTTTAATGCTTAGAAATGTCATTTTTTTTCTTAGTTCAACAATTATGTAGTGAAAGATTGAAATATTTTTGAAAGAAATAGAAATAATGTCCTTATACTAACCTGTATTAAAATTAATAAATTTTAAAAATATCTTTAATCATATAATAAAAGTAATGTTAAAATTATAAATTTAGTCTCTAAACTTTGAGATTTTTATTTATTTGGTTCCTGAACTTTCAAATTAATATATCTAATCAATACAATGAACTTTCGAATTTTTAAAAATTCATAAACCTAGTAGACAATAAATTGAAAGTTTTAGAGTTTCTTATAAATTTATACCAATAGCTCAATTATTTTTTAATTTTATGTGTAATATGTATAAACTTTAAAATTAAAAAAGCTATTAAATTTAAAATTGAAAATTGCACTCATCAAACATATTTAACTAATACAAATTTTAAAATTTAGCCACTAAACTTATATATCTTAAATTATAAATTTAGTTTCTAAACGTTGAGATTTGTGTATATTTGATCATTGAACTTTTAAAATTACATATTTAATTCCTGACCTTTCAATTATTTATAAACTTATTGACATAGACACAAAATTAAACATTTAGAGCCAAATTTATATCTAATAGATAATTTCATTTTAAAAAATTTGATATTTATCACATACGTTTTAAAATTCAACCATCTATTAAATACAAAAATAAAATGGTTAAAAAAAATACAAAATTAAAAATTTATAAACTCGTCGAACATTTGTCCATAGAGACAAACTTGTAAGTTCAACTACTAACTTATAAAATTTAACCTAGGTTAAATATTTTAGTCCTTGACATAGAAGTAACAATTTAGTCATTGAACTTTAGTTGGTATTGATTTGATCCTTATATTTTTAAATTTTGTAATAATTTAGTCTCTAATCATTAATAAATTAAAATGTAGCCCCTATATTATAAAATTTGTAACACCCCATCATAAATATATATATATATATATATTTATTTTGTAGGACTTGATAAAACTTTTTCATACATATAGATAAATAAATTGATCCCATATCAATTTTTTTTTTTTTTTACAAACTATAAGTAATAAACTATTACATAATAATAAAAATTGATACTTAATTTTAATGAGATTTTTTATAAGAATTAAATTGTTACAAATTTAAAAGTATAAGAATCAAGGGTTTGACTTTGATGGTTTAGGTATATTAAGCCTAACTCTTATACATGACGAAAATCTAGAAAGTTTGACTTCTTACACCACTTTCTACGGGTTACCTTTTTTTTTAAAAAAAAAATCTAATTTAATCTTGGAAGTTTGTAGTCCAACTTCCAAAAACCACATTCGATGATCCCCTAACAAAATTCTGGCCACCAACTCTAGCAACCATATCGGCCAATCTCTGACTACCACTACCGACAACCCCACCGGTGAACTTCCAGCCACCTACTTTGGCAACCACCTCCGACTAGACTCCGATCGCTACTTTTGGCGACCCCTGCCTACAAATTTTTTACTACTAACTCAAGCAAATCGTCGCGAGCCCAACTCCAGCTGTCACTTCCTACAATCCATACCAGTGGACTTCCGCCTACCAACTTCGCCGACCGTCACAGACCAACCTTGAAAAGCATTAATTAAAACACCTTTAATATATAACAAACCAAACAAATTTGTATGTGAAAATACTTTTAATAGAGTTGTCAAACAGACACATGCTATTATTTTAATGAGTTTTTATGAAAGGTTTTTAAATAAAAATTAATTTTTGGAAAACATTTTTTTCTAAGTTATTTCAAATCTGCCTTAGTTTAAGTTCAAGAATATTTTTTAAAATGCACTTTCACATTTTTCTATTTTTTTTTTAGTTTTTTTTTTATTATTGTTATTATTATATTATCCTTTTTAATTCTCACTTCCTTGTCTAAAATAAATATTTCCGTAGATTTCATTTCTTTTCTTTTATTTTTCTTAGATCAACTATCTAGTGAGATCTCATGTATATGTCGAGTATCCTGACAATATAAGGAAAAATGTAAATAACATCGAATATATTGATCGGTATATAAGATGATATGTTATATAAATTGTATTATTCGTGCACTTATCAAATAAACGATGCTAAATATATCAAATATACCTTCTTTTCTCCTTTAAAGCTTCTTGTTGATTTTATCTTTCATTTATGAGGGCAACAATCTTCGATTTTATGGAGAAACTTTTCTTACTTGTATAAGTTCTTAAAAGAAAATTATTTTGGAAAGTTTATAACTAAAAACAAAAAAAAAAAAAAAAACTTACACACGGCCTCTTTTGATATTATTAGTACTATTAGATTTTCTCCTTTAAAGCTTCTTGTTGATTTTATCT
>NC_052351.1:49614547-49726921 GCF_009727055.1 Benincasa hispida
AAAAATAATTTTTGGAAAACATTTTTTTCTAAGTTATTTCAAATCTGCCTTAGTTTAAGTTCAAGAATATTTTTAAAATGCACTTTCACATTTTTCTATTTTTTTTTAGTTTTTTTTTTATTTATTGTATTATTATATTATCCTTTTTAATTCTCACTTCCTTGTCTAAAATAAAATTTCCGTAGATTCATTTCTTTCTTTATTTTTCTTAGATATCATATCTAGTTAGTCTATGTTCTGTATTCACATAATTAATATAGGAAACATGTTAAAATAACAAAGATCGAAATATAATTGATCGGTATATAAGATGATATGTTATATAAATTGTATTATTCGTGCACTTATCAAAAAACGATGCTTAATTATATCAAAATACTACTTTTCTCCTTTAAGCTTCTTGTTGATTTTATCTTTCATTTATGAGGGCAACAATCTTCGATTTTATGGAGAAACTTTTCTTACTTGTATAAGTTCTTAAAGAAAATTATTTTGGAAAGTTTATAACTAAAAACAAAAAAAAAAAAAAAAAACTCTTACACGGCCTCTTTTGATATTATTAGTACTATTAGATTGCAATTGCGTAATTAGGTATGTTATATTTAAGCTATAGAAAACCCTAATTTTAGTTTAATAACATTTTCAATTTTTTTAGGATCATTTTTTTAAACATAAAGGATTAAAATGTTGGAAATAACTTAGCGCCAAATAAATATTAAAACTCAAAGTCTATGATTATTTTTTTTATTTCTCAAATCTAATTTGATTAAAAAAATTATAATTTTCGAATAATTAGATTTAAGATTAAAATACTAGTTTATTTCAATCTGAAGTCAACATTCTATCGTGAAAAAAAAATTGATCATTTCAAATTAATTAAAGGTGACAAAAGTTTATGATTTTTTCTTTTTCAAATTCTAGTAAAATCAAAATTCAAATTATTAAAACGATAAATTAAATAAATTTAAAAAGTCATAACCATCTCTATTTCAAAATTAAAAATATATATATTCTTCCAAATTTTTTAGCTTGGTTTAAACTTAACTATTCTAAAAAAAACTAGCTGAAATGTACATGAGTACGTTCAAATAAGACTCTAGGTTTGAAAATCATTTTTTTATATGGTTTGTTTTTAAAAAAGTTATAATATTTAAAAAAAAAAAGAATAAAAATAATAATATTATTATTATTTATTAAAAATTATAGTCACTTTGGTTAAAAATCAAATGTATTTGATAGGTAGATTTGGAGTATTTAATAATTTCTGTTAATTTTGTACTACTATTTTCTAAATTTCGTGATAACTATCTCTAACTAATTTTTAATTTTAATTTTGATAATTTGATTATCTTCATAATTTTAAACTTTCATTTAAACCAATATTTTGTTTTTCTAAATTCATGATATTATATTTTTTAAACTTTTTTTTTTGTTGAATGATTTGATTGCCTTTTTACTTTTAAACTTTAAATTAAATAAAATATAATTATTTTTATTTTTTTAAAAAAAATCGTTATAAAAATCTCTTATATTATTATTATTATTATTATTTCAAATTTGATTTAAACCAATACTTTTTATAACAAAAATCCCAATAAACATTTCATATTTTATAAATCTCTTTTATTAAATGATTTGATTACTCTCCTATTTTTAAACTTTAAAATATACCAAAACAAATCTTTTTTTTTTTTTTTAAATTTCATGATAATAATCTCTGAGTTACTTTTTTTTTCCTTCTTAATTTCAAATTTTGATTTAAACCAAATATTATTTAAAAACAATTTAGGATAACACTTTCTTATTTTTTAAAAAACTTTTTTATTGAGTGATTTGATTATCAACTTACTTTTAAACTTTAAATTAAACCAAAATAGTTCTTTTTTAATTATTTTTTTTATTTTGTGAAAATAATCTCTTACTTTTTTTTCTTTTAACTATGTTATTAGTTTCAAATTTTAATTTAAATATTTTTTATTTCGTGATAATTATTTCTTTTTCTTTTTCTTACTTTTTTTATTGGACGATTTAATTATTTTTTTACTTTTAAACTTTAAATTAAACCAACATAATTTTTTTTTTAATTTTTTTTTATAATAATACCTTGTTTAATTTTTTTTATTATCTTCTTAATTTCAAACTTGGATTTAAATCCATAATTTTTTTTAAAAAAAATATCATGTTCTACTTAATAATTTTTTTTTATTTGATGATTTGAATAGTCTCCCAATTCTAAATTTTAAAATAGATCAAAAGATTTTTTTAAAATAAATCAAAATATTTTTTATTTTTAATTTATTTTGAATTGGATAATTTGATTATTCTCCTGATTTTAAACTCTAATTTAAATCAAAGTATTATTTTTTTTTCTCGTTAAAATCTGATCTATATTAATTTTTTTAATAGATTTAGATGATGTGATTACTCTTTCAATTTGGAACTTAAAGTAATAGAATATTGTTGTTTTCTATTTTGTATAAAATGTCATAAAGATTCTTAGTTGTAAAAAAGATGAATTGATTATCCTCCTAATTTCAATTATTTTTAAAAATTTTATTTTAACAAAAATATTTTTTATTCAAACAGAAACTCTAAAAATTTTTCCTCTTTTGATTTGCAATGATCTTCTTGATTTTAAACTTTATTTCATTTTTTATGAATTGGTATGAAGATTTTTACTAGTGGAGTAGGATTGACTTAATCCATAGATTATGTCTTTCACTTAATACTAGAAGCGACAAATTATTATAAGCCCCTAAACACATTGGTGTGTACTTTATAAAAATAAAAACAATAAAAAATACAAAAGCAAAAACATTAAAATAATCAACCACAAAAGCATTAAAACAAGCGATTTATTTAATCTTGAACCTTACAAGCAAAATCTTTTCACATCTTTTTCAATAAGTGATGATTAGTAGGTGAACCTGTTGCGTGTATGAAAAAAAAAAACTACAAAAACATATATGGCCTAATCATCACTCTAGAACCGTTAACCACCTTCTTTGCATTCTCCGATGTCGACTAGGCTGGCTATCCTGATAGCATATTTTTCGGAAAAAACCTACTGACTTGGGTTTCTAAAAAGCAACCGACTCTTTTCAGTTATAGTGTCGAAGCATAGTACAAGGTACTCACCCGAACTACATCTGAACTTTTATGGCTTTCTTACTTGCTACGCGATCGACTCCCAACTAATTCATGATGAGCGCACCAACTTCCTGGCAAGATGCCTACGATTAAAATGCACCGACATATCAAGATCTAAATTTGAATTGGTTCTTGGTCCTGGTCAAAGACCACTGTGTTTGCACTGGCGGTTCAATCGAGTGTGCTCCAAGTTGCTACAGGGTTTCAATCCAAATCAGATACAGCTAAATGAAAGCAAAAGCAAAGACCACGAGTGTTAGAATTACATTCACATATCTCCACTAGAAAAAGTGCTTTCTCAACTCATATAAGGATCTCAGGTCCCATAAATGCATGATAAATACCGCATTAAATCACTCTATATGGTTTTACAAAATTGAAAAGTGGAAAAAAAAATTGAAAAAGATGACGTAAGTTATATAGAAAAAAAAAGTGAGAAAGGGAGATGTGAGATCTTCCTATATAAGATAGAAGAGATATATGAAACAAAGAACCTAAACTTCTTAATGAAGGAAAATAAACATTGAAAAAGAGGTTGCTATTAAAAAAACTGCAACAAGTGTTTTTTTTTTTTGAAAAAAAAAAGAAAAAGAAAGCAAAAAAGTTAGAGAAACAGTTAAACAAAATTATTATTATTATTATTTTTTAAAAAAGAGAGGATACTTGGTGGAAAAGGAGAGCTTGACCTTAGTTATTTATAAAGGAAATTTATATCTCAAATCATAATCAAATTGATTTTTTTTTATTTTTCTTTATTTAATGTGAAGTAGAGATTATTAGAGATAACGTTTGATTTTTTTTTTAATTGTGAATAAGAGATTAGAAGATAAAATGTGATTTGTTATTATTATTATTTTTAACTTTTATTTAACTTGAATTAGATATTAGAGATAAAATGTGATTTTAAAAAATTCGTGAATAAGAGATTAGAGAAAGATTATTTATTATATATATATATATAATATATATATATATATATATATATATATTTTAAAAAAAATCATTTATTTAAAGAGAAGTAGAGATTATTAAAGATAAAAAATATAATTTTTTAAAAATAATTAGAGACTATAGAATAAAATGTAATTTTTTAATTTTTTTTTCTCAAAGTGTAGTAGATATTGTTGATAAAATAAGATTTTTTTTAAAAATAATTTAAATGTGAAATTACGTAAGATATCCAATGATCGTCAACTAAAAGAAGTAAAAGTAGAAAACAAATATTTATCTCCATAGTCTATTTTAGATAGTATAGATTAAGATGAAAAAATATGCACTCAAAATACAGTTTTCTTAAATCCAGCCTATTCTAACCTCCTACCTAATCTCAGATTTCACATTCACAAGTTTAAGATTTCAAACTTGCATCTTTTAAAGGTCTTTTCAAATCGACTAGAGAAAAATATGATTTTAAAAAAAAATTATTTAAATTCTTTTGATAAAAATGATTTAAAATACACTTTAAAATTTGAAAAAATATTTCAAAAACTATTTTAAACGTTCAAATACTTCCAACTTTTTTCTAAAATTATTTATTTTCAAAACTAAACTGTTAAATTTGTACCGATAAAAAAGAGCTTTTGAGAAAAAAAAATACTTTTTTTTTATTTTTAAATACCATTGTTTTTTTAACCTTTTAACCTAAAAACAATTAAAAACTCATTCAACCGTTTTAGAACTTGGAAATGAGAGGAAGAAGAAGAAGGTTTTAATGACCGTTCGATGAGTTCTGATCTACAGTTTCCAGTTTCACTCCCAAAAACTCCATTTTTGCTTCCACTTCCAGTCTCCATCTCTCTCTTTCCTCTCCCTCTACGGTGATTTTCTTTCTTGATTTTCGAGCCATATTCTCTAACTTTAAGCTTTCCTCTCTTCCCCTTTCCATCGCCGTCTTCGTCTTCAACCTCCGTTTAATCCTGTCACTCAGCCGCCAGGTAAATTTCTCCTCTTCTCTTCATTTTCCAAACGCTTCGCCGTCTTTTCCCCTCCCCTGCATCTGGGTTTCTGTTCTTTCCCCCTTTGATGTTGTTCACAACATGGAATCTTCAATAACCCAAATGTTCTTTTTCCATTTTATTGCGTTAGTTGATCAGATTCCTCGTTTTTGTTCATTTTGTATTCACTATTTAGTTAGGGTTTTGTTTTTTTTTTCAGGGTTTTTTTATTTAACGAAGAATGGATTTTGCGCGATGTACTGATGAATCAAAGGAATCAGAAAATTTATCTACCAAATGTTGTAATAAAGTTGAAGCTCAGCCTGAGATTGTTGAGCTAAGGGCTCCTCTTGGACCTTCAACACCTGATGCTGATAGAGAGAGTGGTGATTTTCTTTCTGATTCTAAATCCCCACTCACTCAGGTTGTGACTAGCAAACCTCTTTCGTTAACTTGTATAGATTCTTTGGATGAGAAGATTGAAGCCCCCTTAGAGGATTCTGACTCTTTTGATCCTCTTTGTAGTCCTCGTACTCCTAAGGATGGTGTTTTTGATCCCTTTTCCCCTGGCCCTGCTCATTTGGCTTTAGCTCCTATCTCTAGAAAGTGTTTTAATGGCTCTGTTGGATTTGTTGCTCGCCGCCTTCAATTTGGTTCTTCTTCTTCTTCTTCTTTTTTGCAAATAGTGGAAGCTGAAGAAGAACAATCCATTTCTGATAATGAGCTGTTGGAGGCAGTTTATGAGAATCTCTTGGAAGTTATTGTTTCCCATCAAGCCGAGTCCTCTCTTGGTCAGCTATCAAGCTCTCAAAGTGATTCTTCTGATTGTAGTACCCCTCCTACTTCGTTTGTGAGTGGGGTCGCTCAAACTTGCCCTGCTGCGCCAGTCAAGCCGTTGAGAAAATTGCGAAATCTGGACATGGGTTTGTGCAGAAAGCTTGAGTTCTGAATATTGATGCACTTCTAATTAGCTTCCAATCATTGCATAGAAGAATGTAGGTACAACTGACTCTCGAGAATGAATTACTTACTTGCTAATTTGAACATCTGACGTTTCTGTACTAAATTATATGACTAGCAAAATCTCTGCTGAAGCAGGCTGATTATTGTAAATTTTTGGAAGTCTTCTTTTGATGAACAAGCTTGTTGGGTTGGACCATGGGTGTTGTCTTGTGATCTCATCTCCACAGTTTGGTTAAGAATAGGATTGTTGAAAATGATATTGACCAATAAGCCAGTCCTTTTGTGTTACTCTGATGATCAGCAAGTTGTTAATATGATGTCACCGTTGTTCCTTTAGTTGGTATTATTTTATCTCCTAGGCAGATATGCACTTGTAGGAAATGCTGAATGAAGAATTATTGGTTACTTGTATCATTGTTATCATTTGGCAAGAGAACTTGTTGGCTCTTACTTTTGTTCTGTCAGGATTATACCATTTCTAGCCCACTTCCTATATTGAATGTTAAATTCTTATTTCAATAATAACTATATTTTTTTGTAACTTATGGTGATTTAACAACCAGCCACGGTACAGGTTCGAACACTCTTCAGTTTTTTTTTTTTTTTTTTTTTGGGTATTAATTTGAATCTAATTAGCGATTTTATGAATTAGTTAAGACTGAAATATGCTTATGGAATCAAACTAATTTTGAACTGTTGAGGATATTATGACATTTGAAGCAACATTGGATTATCGATTTGTACTTTTATTCACTGAACTTGCTGGAATGCCTTGAATCTTTTATCTGATGCTCCGAATGATCAAGCATGGGGTCTTGCTGTTATTTACGCTTTTGGCTATGGGGTCTAGAGGAGTGTGTTATATAAATTCTCCAACTCTATTAGTACCTTTGAATCTGTAATATGATATTTTCTCTCTAATAATAACTGTTCTCTCTCTTTGTCCGTGGACGTAACTAACACTCTATTAGCGAATGACATTAATTTCTATGTCGATTCTCTACCATTTACGTTCTCTGTTTGTATTTTATTTGTTGATTTCATAACAGAGTTGTTCATTTGAGATGTCTGAATCATGTTGTGTCCAAAAATGAATGATGGTGGGACTCCCAGGGTGATTGTGTAGTAGAATACTAGAACTTAATTGTTTCTGCAGATCCTGGAGAAAATGGACTGATGCAAACAAACAGAAGAAAGTGTAGGGTCCAAATGATGCTTCCATTTGCAGTGCATTGAAATGAGAAATGTTGGGTATGTGAAGGCCCATTCCCTGCCTTATCATTTTGTTACTTATCATTATTAAAACTTGATGGCTGCTTCTTTTTCACAGCAAGAAGAACTCAGAATGAGGGATTGGTGGCAGTCAGATTCTCTTGGCCTAGGAATGGGTGTTGCTTTCTTCTCTTGTGCAGGCAGAAAGTGGAAACTGTCAACAATGGGTATACTTACAGTCTTAAAAGTACATAAATTTTTTAGATTTGATTTAGTCTTAACTTTTTATCTAGTTGATAGTTGGATAAGCTCAGTTTCACTTTAAAGTTTAAATTTCATTAAATTAAATATTGACTCCAAATAAAATACCTGAAGTTGGTTTAATATCGAAAAAAGTAAAACTTTGTGGGAATGGATTCAAATTCCGATTTTCCATGGTGATCATCTACCTACAATATGTGTCATGAACCAATGAAAAGTCCTACGAGTTTTATGACATCAATATACCATGGATGTGAAATGTTTCTTTTCCAAAAAAAATATACTATAGATGGAAACTACGAGACTAATATCATTTTTATATTGATTTTTTATTTTAAAGAGAAGATTTGTAACCTAATTATATGGGATTTTGTTGCTTTGACGAGATACTTATTTTTTTCAATAGTTTATTATTGAATGTGTTAGTTGGATCTGGGTATCCGATGTTTTTTTATTCATTTGACTTTGTGGTTCATTTAGAATATTTTGTGTATGTAAGATTTGGATCATTAAGGTGATTTGTTGGTTCAATTGGAACCCAATTATTCATTTCGTTGACCTATGGCTTTCTTTTACATTATTTAAGATTCATCAGAAAGCAATTTCCTTGTAAACTTTTTGTATTTCCCATAGCTGCAAGACAACAAATTTGTTGCGATTGGGTAAAAAAGAATGACTTCATTTGACGTTCTTTCTTTCATACAAAAACCCGTTCGAACTATATGTATTATTATAATTAGGGTTTCGATACCTAATTTTGGAGATGATGAATTTTAAAAAGTAAATAGGTTAAGCTATTGCTTGATGTATTGACATGATTTCTTGGTACCGATGAAAAGACACGTTTGAATATGTAAAAAGAAAGTGAATAATGACGCCAAACAAATAGTGAAAGAAGTGTTCAAGTGTAGAAGAATTAGCAATAAAGCTTATATCCTAATAACATATTATTTGATAAGTGGTGATGTTTTGACATTCGAATCTAACGAGTCTTTGAGATTTACAATTTTTTTTTTCTTTTAAAGAGGTAAATATTATAAAAAAACTAAAGAATTACATCATGAGACATCCCATAAACTAAAGAGAGTAAGGAGAAAGAAGTTAAGAAGAAATACACTCTCCCAATGTCCTATTTGCAAGGGAGTGAGCTACAAAGTTGTAATATCGCCTCCACGTGAAGGAAGGAATAGATCCCAACACATGCACAATATCCTTAACTTCATTAGTGAAAAAGGGGACTTCAATAAGTTCCTCAAGGGCGTCATTTAGAAGATTAACGAGCTCCAAACAATTAGGCTCCTCCAAAATGTCTTGCACAGTGATAAAAATGAGACTCTCCAAATCATCGCAGATAGGTTCCACCAAGATGTTTTGCACTATGAGATTTACAATACGTTGGGATAGTAGAGACATTGTGCATGAGTATTGTTACATTCATTGTGTGCATGAGTATGATTAGATTCATTGAGGCGTAAACTTAAGAAATATGACTACCTAATGTGGTATTGAGTGCAGTTGACAAAGGAGACTAACTCTTCAATTATAGGGATTGTATAGATAAAACTAATAGGACGGACATCTACAAAATCCTTAATACCACTAGACATAAAATTGAGATACATATATAGTTTTTCTCTCATATATCTTGTGGTTTTAAACTATTAACTACATTGTGACGATCTTTTTAAATAATTTATGTTGATAGAGAAACCTTTGATATGAGGTCTTTGCAAAAATATTTAGTTGTTCGATTAAAAATATGTTTAAATTAACGTTCTAAATAGAGTTGAAAAATTAATCAATAAGACCATAAATATTGTTGTGTTTGTTGGTAAACCATTTGTCAAAAGAAGGCATTCACACGTGAATTGCGGATTTTAAGAAATACCTTTTTCCATTGGTCTCTTCTTTTTATGATGGCATGCTTTTTAGTTTGTTTGTGAGCATGAACTAAAAATTTAATTTAAATAAATAAAGTTCTTTTTCGTTTGAATGTTGTACTTTTTTTTTTTTTTTCTTTTTAAAATAAATAATGATAATAATTAAAAAAAAAAACATTTGAGCATTGATTATAATGTTTTTGAGTTAAAAATAGTCCTTTTTAGGTAGGAAAATTTGTATGAATGACCTATTTTTTGGGTCTAAAATGTCAGATGACTCATTTTAAAAAATAATGTCAATTGACCCTCTGCTGACATCATTGCCATACCAAATTACGTAAATTGCCCTCATAAGTACCTCACAAGGTAAGTCTCGCTCTCGTCTGATTAAACACTCTCGCTCTCGTTTGAAATTCTCTGGTTTGATGTGATTGCTCGTCAGTGTACGAATGATTTGACAATTTTCTCGACGGAAGCCTCACATCAATAATACCTAAACACAATACAATGGTGATTTCTTTAAACTCTAAACTCCATTTCAACGGTGATTACTTCTCTGGTTTTCGACGGTGTTTTGTTGAACGGAGATTTTTCGAACGGGGATTTTCAAGACGAGGCTTTTTCAGAATGAAACAAGTTTTTCGGAAAGTTGTTTAATTATTTTGAGTCTGTTTAATTATTTTTGGAAAGGTAGCATTACGAGATTTTGTATTGGGAGAGAAAGAGCGAGAGATAGAACGAGAGTGAGAAAGAGCAAGAGTAAGAGAGAGAGCAAGAGTAAGAGAGAGAGCGAGATTAAGAGAGAGCGAGATTACGAGAGAGAGCGAGATTAAGAGAGAGTGAGAGTACACTTCAATTGCTTATACAACTTAATGACAAATGTTCTCTTGCTTTGTAGGATGACAGAAAAGTGTGTACTTATTCGATATGGAGGTGATTGGGATGAAAATGAAAGTTCGTATATTGGGGGACAGTTGACAGGAATCATTGTGCCTGTTTCATTGAAGTATGAAGAACTTAAATCTCATATTTACAGGGTTACAAATGTTAGTTCTTCAGAGTTTGATCTTATACTGAGAGTTAAATATAAGCTTGAATATGAAGCCCCTCCACAATACATAAGAAGTGGTGATGATGTTCGCTTCCTTCTTTTCTGAGAAGACCTTAGTAGACTTCAATTATCTGTAACGCTGAAATCGAATCAGGACGAAAATATTAGAATGGGGTTTGGAAATGTGAGTTATGATGATACGACTGTGGACAGACAATACGAGGAATCATATTAGTTTCGTTAGGAAGAGGATGATATTCTATTGTTTACCAAACCATCAACATTATCACTAGACAATGAATGCACTAATCTAGCAAGATTGAATTCAAAATTGTGCGGTACTTCAGTTGTTGGTAATGAGAGACCATCTAGATTCAATTATATGGATTGTGGTCATCTAGAGAAAAGTTGTGGTCCTTTAGTGGATGTTAATGAGCAACCAACAGGATTGAATGAAATGGATCGTGATCATGGAAATGTGCATCGTTCTACAACAGCTTCAGTGGTTCCACCATCTGTGTCTTCAAGTCATAGGCTAGAGTTAATTATGCTTGGTACCTCTTTATCTGGGACAGAGGACGTTGAAGTTGGTCAACTATTTTTGAGTAAAAAGGACTTGAAAATGAGATTATCTATTTTGTCCATCAACAAAATTTTTGAATTTAGGGTAAAGAAGTCAACTAAATCTCTGTTCACTGTCAAATGTATTGGAGAGACTTGTAAGTGGAACGTTTGTGCAGTGAAAATGGAAGGGTCTGATATATTCAAGATCACAAAGTATTGCAATTCGCACATATGTTCCATTGGAATTCTAAATCACGATCATAGAAAGGAAACTGCTACGGTTGTTGGTCAGTTGATTAAAGATAAGTTCATGGGAATAGGACGTATTTATAAACCTTATCATATCGTTGAGGATATGAGGAGAGATTATGGCGTGAACATAAGTTATGATAAAGCGTAGCATGAAAGGGAAGCCGCGTATGATCTCGCTAGAGGTACTCCAGAATACTCATACTTCATATTGCTTATGGAGAAGCGTTAAAAATAGAGAATCTGGGTATAGTCTTTGAGATCGAACTTGAAGATGAGATGCATTTCAAGTATATGTTTATGGCATTAGGACCTTATATTAGAGGTTTCGCAAGACGTCGACCTATGATAATTGTTGATGGGTCGCACTTGAAAGGAAAATACAAAGGCACCATGTTGGTTGCGGTTTCTATGGATGGGAACAATCAATTATACCCACTAGCATATGCAATAATGGACAATGAAACCGATCGATCATGGAAATGGTTTATATCAAACTTGAAATGCAGTATTGGAGAACCCGATAATTTGGTGTTTGTGTTTGATCGGATGGTATCTATCAACAATGTTATTCGTGCATTTTTTTCCACGACATTTCATAGATTGTGCATATGGCACATAGAACAAAATCTTATTACAAACTTTAAGGATAACACGGTTGTCGGAATATTTAGAGATGCAGCAAGGACATTTCGCATGACAGAGTTCTAGACAAAATGGGACGAACTCTGTAGTTTTCGAGATGGTGTTGTCACGAAATATCTGGAAGACATCGGTCTTCAAAGGTGGGCACATGTTTACTAAATAGAACGAAGATATGATAACATGACATCCAACAGTGCAGAGTGTTTCAATTCGTTGACTAAAGAGTATCGACTATTGCCCATAGTATGCTTGATTGAACATGTTAGAGGAATGCTCCAATTGTGGTTCTACGAACGGAGGAATTACTGGGCATCTCGAATAACATTGCGCTCTGACTACTGTGAAACTCGATTGGCAAGTGAGGCCGATAAGGACAGACGATATCAGGTTGAGCCTATTGATTGTTATCGGGTCCATGTACGAGATAATTAATTAGACGGTATTGTCAATCTTCACACGAAGGAATGCACGTGTAAGGAATTTGACTCACTTGGTATCTTGTGTTCGCATGCAATTGTTGCTGCCAAGAAACGAAATATATTCATTCAGAGTCTTTACAATCGATTTTATATAGTAAACTCTCTAATGACTGCGTATGCGGAGCATATAAATCCACTTGGGCACATATCTAAATGAAAGAGACCTCCTGGATATGTAGAAAAGACTATATTTCCTCTGAAGTTTGTGGCACAAGCCGAGCGATAGAGAGTGAGAAGAATACCATCCAGAGAAGAATTTCGTAGACAAATGAAATGTGGTCGGTGTGAGAATTATGGGCATAACCGCCAAAATTGTAGCGAACTGCTCAAAACCATGCGACGTGCTGAAAATGCCAGAAACCATGACACAAACACCTATTATCTAGTTTAGTTTATAGCTAACTTGTAACATATGTCATCTTGTAACATACTCTTATATTATCTTGTAACGATCTGTTGGTATGTGTTATAAATACCATTGATCAGTTTTTTATACGTCATACTTGTTACATACTTCATCTTGTAACATACTTTCTAGTTTTTCATACTTGTAACATACTTTCTATAAACAAAAAACAATAACAAGCTGGATTAAACAAAAAACACTAACAAGCTGGAGTATTTATATAATAGCAATCTTTATGTTGTAACATACTTTCTATTTTTTCAAAGTCTCGCTCTCTCTCAAAATCTCGCTCTCTTTCAAAACCTCGCTCTTTCAATGTTTGAACTTTGAACCTTGAACTTTGATATAATGTTTTATATACCATTGATATAATGAAAAGAGCAGTAGCTCAATTATACATGTTTTGATAAAATGTATACTATTGAACTTTGAACTTTGATAAAATTATTTTATACATATTTTACATACATAGAAAATACATATTTTTACATACACAAAAAATGCAATAAAAAATACATGTTTTATACACATAAAAAATACGAAGTGTTCGCCTACAATGACACACTAATTGCATCTGTTATTCACTCATTTTCTCCTGAGTGATTACGGACGGATCAACACCAGTCACCAAGTGTTCTAGTAATTTTATTGCAAAGATGCCACAATCAAGCGACCCGTGTTGTATGTCGACATTCATAGGTTGTGAGATTTTCCAAAGGGATGTGGATAGGTCCGGCTTTGAACGATCCACGTCACAATAGTGAAGTAGGGATGGTACTGTGACAGTCAATGGCTCCAACCAATTCACCAGCTTTTTCATTGGTGTGTATGACGGAAGTGAATCGAACACGAATGTGTGCCCTCTGTTAATGTCCATTGCAAGGACCATCCAGTGCTCACTGATATTCATTATCGTGTAAACAAAATCCACATCTACCCATTTGACATCGAATTTACCGGTGACATAGTCCTTGTACGTGTCTTCATCCTCCCATGCTAGGACAGCCTCCAGTCTCGTCTTATTCTTTATTCATTTAAATACCCCGCCATGAGCATTAAGGTGACTCTGCCAAATAAAATGAGAAGTTAAGTAATGAAATATATCATAGTAAAATGACTTTGCACAATAAAATATATCAAAATTTACCATTACATCAATTGGCAAGATGGTGAACTTGTGCATGCACATGTCAGGCCGGGTATAAAATTTTTCTTTCATAAAATGAAATAAAGTATTTATGGTCTGCACAAAAAATTTCTATGTCAGTAAAAGTACCAGATATCCAACTGTAAAGAAGTCAAGACTAGGAAACTTACATCGCACCCGACCCACGAACTCGGGGAAATCAATTCCTTGAAGAATTGCTTGGCAAGTGGTTTAAAGGAATTCTCTCGAACCTCGTTGTCGGTATTCTCGTATGAGATCCAGCCCATCATTTCTTTAAAGATATTGTGTGGAATGTCATGTGCTAGGTTGTATGCGACAATCGCTCTGGATAGTGACGTAGCTACACCTAGAAGAGGATGCTTAACCACACTTTTCTTCTTTACTTGAGTTGGAGGTGTATATTTATCAACAACTTTCCTCTTACGAGTAGTTCTTCGAGATTCCTACATAAACAGATAACAAAAAGTTACTCATCAAGAAATATAAAAATATAAACAAAGATTTCTGATCAATAAATTACTCACCAGTGTAACTTTTTTGTGGTCGTAACAATACCGGAAGTGTCGGCCTCTGGGATGTCAGACATGTTGCCCTTTGTTTGTGGGACGTCAGCCTTTATAGGTTCGACATCAGTTGGTGATGTTGTGGTGGTATCGGGCTCTAGAGGGGGGGATGAGAGTAGGTGAAGTGGTGGTATTTTGAGGCTCTACAAGGGGGGATGGGAGTATCAGAGGCAGTCGCATTAGTGGTATCGGGATCTCGAGATGGGATGGGTGACCTTGTTGTCTTCTCATTCACTGTGGAACCCTTCAATTAGTAAAGTAAAATGATGAGTTCATGAACACGTAGAAACTAAACACGTAAAGACATAAAATGATAGTAAATGCAAACCTTGCACATAGAATGCAACAGTGACAGGATGGTCGACAATTGTCCTTTCATGTCTGTCATGTTTTCCTCTATATTGGATACATGACTATCTAAACTCGAGATACGGCCATCCAACCTCGATAGTGAGCTGTCAATGGTCCACATGTATGAATAAATAGAATCGTTGGGATTGGCTCCCTCCCTGCGGGCAGCACACTCAAGACACTCCTCATCCATAGATCGCTCTCTATGGGAGATCGCAAGATGGACATCAGATGGGTTCAACTCGTCCTCATCGCGTACGTCCCCCACCACATCATGGAACATATCATCACTAGGTGTATATGTCCCTTCTTCCACCATTCCATATTCAACATCCTCGTGCTCAGAATGCTCGTGTTCATCCACTCCCTCCACCCTTCCACATTCATCATTGTCATTTCCATGATGATTATCACTGTCACTTTCACTTTCAGAACTAACCCCAGTACTCGACCTATTGCCACTTTCAGCACTATCATCATCGGCACCTAGATCAAATATAAATCGTCTGTCCACTGGGGTATCTCGAAACTCCCTCTCAGCGTCTGTCATGACAATACCCTCTTTAAACTTTATCTGCATTAACAACCCAGTAAATTGGTTAGTGTCAATTTAACAACCAAATAAACATATTATGCATAGAGTAACGTACATTGTTAGACTCGAATATCTCTCTCTCGAGTACTTTGAAGGACACCGAGTGGGAGCATGACCATCGTAATATGCGAGGCAAAGCCACCTTGCTCCTTCGCTCCACAATGTTCCCAGCTATCGATGCAGCTAGAATCTCGTACGTCCATACCTAAATAAAATTTAACATATATTAAGAACAATAGTAATGTTAAATCAAACAACACGATTATTATGTTAAGCAAATTTACCTGGAACGCTTGTGGAAATCCACGCAAAGAGTACTTCATAACGTAATTTTTATTTTTTTCACCTTCGTCTTGTATAGACTACTTTTATCATTCAACGCAATCTTTAGGGCATCGAGTGTCCTCTCCCAAATAATGGTACCCCAATCAAGATTGTTGTAGTACTCTATGTTTTGAACGTCCTTAAAACGTTTGAGGTCCACTGCATTTTTCTGTTTGTTCTTTCCCATCATTGCAACCTCAGTATAGTAGACTACTGTGATCTTCATAGCATCCTCATCATTTTCAAACTCCAACTTCTTATATTTTTCTTCAAGTAGATGGACATGCAAGGTGTCCTTTGTCACTCGATTACCAAAATAATTGATTACAAGTTCATACGAGGACTGCTCATTCTAATCAACTCATGTTGGGGATCGCCACAAACCAGTCATCAACAAAAAATCATCCTTAAAAAAAGTGATGACCTTTCCACAAACAGAGAATGACATTGAGTCAGATCTCGTCCTCTTCGTTTCTCTCAGCAACATATGATGAATAATTGGGCTGTTAAATACCATGTCAACATCTACAAATCGCCCAAAAACTGTTCTTTTGAACATGTCTAACTACCTTGGGGTAAGCTTCTCCTTCACAATCTTGTTTGCATTAGCAATATGGGCCAAGCTTATTACTTAACCGGAAAAATGGCCGACTACGAGTATTCTGAAACGTGTTGCCTTCTTAAATCACTCATGCATGAAATAAATATTCAATCATTAAACTCCTTCAGAAAAAAAAATTTAAAAAAAACATTTTGTTTAAATCTCGTTGGTATCGCTCTCGCTGGCATCGCTCTCTCTGGCATCCCTCTCTCCGGCATTGCTCTCTCTGGTGTCGCTCTCTCTAGTAACTCTCACTTATCTTGCTCAAATTCTCTCTTTTTACTCGTCTTCAATCACAGAACACATCGAAAACTAGAAAAACAAATTAAAAAACCATAGATTTACAGTATTTCTAAACCCTAGAACGACACACCCTTTCTGGTGTCGCTCTCGCCGATTTCACTCTCACTTACCTTGCTCAGAAACTCTTTTTACTCGTCTTCAACCACAGAACACACTGGAAACCAAAAAAATCATAGATTCACAGTATTTCTAAACCCAAAACAACCCACAAAGCCCAACTATTGATCACTTTAAGACATTTTCAGGCACATATTGAAAGATTTACTGATCACATTCGATTTGTCGGCAGCAGTGGAATCGTTTGCAAGCCGAAATGATGGATTCTAAAGAGTTTTTAGTTTATGTGCGATATGAAGCCGTTAGCCTTGGGAGATTTGAATGAAGAGTTCTTAGTTTTGGTTGATTTTCAGTAAAAAGGTAAAAAAACGAAGAGGTAAGGGTAATTTACATAATTTGGTATGGCGATGATGTCAGCAGAGGGTCAATTGATATTATGTTTTAAAAATGGGTCATTTGACATTTTGGACCCAAAAAATGGGTCATCCGTACAAATTTTCCTTCTTATGTATATACACATTTTTATATGGAATATAATGAAGGTACTTCAACTTACAAATTGTTTTAAGAGTAATATTTAAGTACAATTTAAGTGTATATCCTTTAATCACAAAGGAAAAAATACGTTTAAAAAATATCTTTTTGAAAAATTGTCACGTAGCATCTTGTGATTAGAATGCTTGAACGGATTGCATGAGAAAATTTCCAGTATTATGGTCGTATGAAAAATTTTCTATACTACCTTTATTCATTGTTTACCATAAAAGTAACGTTTAAGAATTATGTGGGATCCATAAAATGAATAATAAATAAACAGAATATTTAATGATACGTCAAATAATGAATAAAGTAGTAGATATTATAGTAGTATTAGAATTTTTTTTCGGATTCACAAATACGGGTGTATCCCATATTTTTTTTTTTTACAAACTGAAATTTTAAAAATAAATCACCACCCTATGAAAGTCTAGGGACCAAAAGTAATTTTTAACTGTTAAAATATTGTTTTATTTTTTAATGTTTTTCTTGTAAGTTGAGAGTTAGGTCATATATGAGCATTTAGCTAAAATAAAATATGGATTGTTTTCAAATATAATAAAATGAGTCAACTTATACAAATATAGTAAATATCACTGTTTATTAAGGATAGACATGGATAGACATCTATTAATAACATTTTATTATGTTTGAAAATATTTCTAAATAATTTTACCATTTAAAACAATTACCCATAATATAATCACAATTCAATTTTCAACATGAAAATGAAACTAAATGCGGCTTGTCATGGTCATGCTTTTCTAGGGCGTGTTACCCAACGCTGCATGTCCATCTCCACCTTTTTTTCCATGCTTTCATCCTATGTATTTCATTTTGCTAGTTAGTTTACTTATATATACTTTTGTTTGTGTATGATCGCTCGCCTGTTTCCATTTGCAAGGGTGGCGATGTATTTTTGTTCAGAATTCACTATATGAGGGTAAGAATAATCATCATATCCTCATACTTAGAGTGGTATGCTATAAAGTCGTTGTTTCTTATTTCTTTCTAGCCTACTACAATATTTCTTTGATCAAATCATGCTTTTAAACGTTTGTGAAAATCTTTTCCTCTAAACCCGTTTTCTACGAAACAGGGGTAGAGGTTGTAAGAGGTACTCGGTGTACCATCGGTGATCCGAATTCGAATTGACTGACTTGTTCTTGAACGGGAACAAGTGTCGCACAATCACCAAGTGATGCTTCCGAAAGGGTGATTGTGACAACTGGTATCAGAGCCAAGTTGGCTCATGAAGTTGAGAAGTTGTGATCATGTTTGCTCCGAAACAGTTGGGCAAGTTCCATGTTGACCGATTGGTCGAGATAGAAGAGAAAATGCTCTATCAAATAGAAGTCCCTGATCAGGTTTGGTTCCTAGAAACTCAGTTACAAGAAGTCTTTAACAAGGTCGATGAAATCGATGTAGTGGTTGGCCACTTAGACGGGATGCTCGTCAAGGAATTGTTAACAAGGGTTGTGACCCTAGAAGCAAAAACTATGAGAACTAGTAATCTCGAGCGTGGGGATGGCTCGTCGGGAACTGTTGCCCCTATGGAAGAGCGTGTCGAAGAATTAGACAGCTCGCAGAAAGCGATAATTCAGATGGTGGCTGAGCTATTTGAAGAATTTTGAGCCACTCTCAATGTCATCTAGGTAGAGATCGTAGACATCAATGTAAGAGTTAACCTCACCATGAGAGCGGTAGGAAACCATACTCCAACTGGGAGTACAGTCCAATTCAACAGGGTAAAAGTACCTGAGCCTAAGCCCTTCTGTGGGGCTGACGCGAAAGCGCTAGAAAGTTTTATCTTTGATATGGAGTAGTATTTCAGAGTTACAACACAACTACTGAAGAGTCAAAGATCACTTTGGCGACGATCTAGTAGAGGATGCCAAGTTATGGTGGAGGTCCCGTTTCCTGGACATCCAAGAGGGTCGATGCACCATCAAAACATGGGAGAGGCTGAAATAAGATTTGCGTTCTCTATTCTTCCCAGAAAATGTTGAAATTTTGGAAAGACATAAACCACGAGAATTGAAACATGCTGACACTATTAAGAACTACGTGAAACAATTTTTCAGACTGATGTTGGACATACGGGATATGTCTAAAAAAGACAAAGTTTTCTGTTTTGTCGAAGGTCAGAAACCGTGGGCAAAACAAAATTATATGAACAGAGAGTACAAGATTTTGCAACTGCATATGCAACAGCCACAAAATTGTTCGACTTAACTGACGAATCTCAAGAAATGAGGAAATTCTTGAGATTCCCAACTAGAGGGAGTAAGAGTAACTGTTTAAGCCCACCAAGAAATAGTAGGAAAGACAAAGACACCAGTAGGGATGGCAAACCACTTCAATTGAAGATTGAAAATATGTGGCGAGGGTCAAATCAGTAGATTTTTTTATCGGCCTCCATTCTTTTACATATGAAAGGGGCAGCATAAGGCAAGTGAGTGTCTGAAACGAGCAACCTTTAATGCCTTTCAAGCCTCATTAGCCTTGGACTCAAAAGGAAAAGTTGTTCATACAGAAGATGAGAATATACAAACACAGGAAGATGAAACCTCACGAGTTGAGGCTCTAAGATTCTTAGCTGCCCTCCAGAGGAATATGGGAAAAACAAAGGAACCCCAAAAAGGCAGATTGATGTATGTAGATGCTGAAGGAACTCTTATCCAAGAGAACCCATGAGCGAAAGCAAGATCTTTCCAAGCCCACTGTGAAAGAATTAAAGGCATTCACAAACACACAAAAAGTTATACATCTTAGAACAAATTACGACATGCTTTAGTAATTAATAACAAAAGGAACGAGAGATATACCTTTGAAGAACATTTCTTCTACAAATCTCTCGCTTTCGTGAAGACTTAGATAGCAACCTCTCGTTCAGATCGCCTAACCAACCACCTAGTAATCACGAACAGTCTTCTACTCGAACAAGCACCTTTTGACACTACCACTCAGCAACCTTGGTATTCTTGGAGTGAGAATCCAGGAGGTGTGGGCTCTGTTATGAATTTAGTAGAGGGATGGAGGAAGGCAACGATCGAACTATACGATCAAGCAAGTGGGAGAAGATACTGTCTATCACATAAACTGAGATGCTTGATCGTTTAGTAAAACTCGAAGGTACACGATTGCTTAGTAAAACACTATGATCGTTTACACAATCATTTAGTAACTCTCGCTTAGCATGCAATCGTTTAGTAAATCTCTTTACACGATCGTTTAGTAAAAGGCATTTTACACGATCGTTTAGGCTCTCACTTAGAAGGCTATCGTGTAGTCTCTCATCAGCTAAACGATTCGTAAAACACTTAATGAAACGATCTCTTTCAAAATGAAAACATTTTTCATTTTACGATAAGTTAGTTCATTTGATCCCACTTTCACGGTTAATGGAGAAAATAACCAACCACAATTATCTCATAATTATTTTAATTATAAATAAATATAATAACTAACTTATCATATTATATTTATAATCTATAGTTTTAATATCACATCATATGTAATATTTAAACCATAATTTCTTTTCTCCTTTATTCAATATAAATCACATTTATATCAAATTTCTCCAATTAATGTATCTCATACATCATATCAATTAAATCACATATAATTGAACCAGTTTAATTATATCATATATAATCAAACCCTCTCTTGTTAATTTGAACACTTCAAACTAACCCAAAAACTGATTCTCAACTTGAATACATTGAGCTACTAAGGGGACCTTATGGACTTGTAGCTTGAAGCTCCAACGGTATGTAAATAACTAACTAAACTCTTTAATCATGAGATCCACTATCCGTTAACTGTCGGGCACTCCATTAAAGACTGATAGCTGCACTCTTCTCAGTACAGATATATTTCTGTGTCCATTGGATATAACCAATCAACAATACGATAACTCTTTATAGATCACTCGTATATACACCTGGGTCAATTTACCGTTTTGCCCCTATAGTTACATCTAACTCCATAAGTACCATTGATTCCTCTAATGAACAATACATCATAGTTCTACTATGAGTGAACACCTCTCGGGCCATGAGAAAGTGTGTCGCACCACATCGTTCAAGCCCCGGAATCAGTCCTTAAGGGAGAAATCTATCTACTTACCCCTGCTTCGGGAAAGGAGTGAATTTCATCTTATGTAGCTGAGTTCCCAGCTCCCCAATCAGACGAAACCCCAAAGTGGTAGGTTTGAGTCAGCAATCTGGCCACTCGCACCCATGTAAATCAAAGGACCGCTCTCATAGGCAGAAGTTCCCAACTCACTCAGGATTAAAGTCATGTTACCTATGGTCATCTTAGTGAAATGAAAGTCTCTATCATGAACGGTGTTATATAACGAGACTAAACACTTTGTGGTCCGGTCTTATACAAACTCCTTTGTATAGAACACCCCCGCTCGCATGTCTTCACATAAATGATCAAGATCAAACCATCTATAGCACTTTACAACACTTGTAACATCTACAAAGCGGGCCGTATCTATAGTGTCACCAGGATAAGGTTTCCCTCCTTTATCCATATACTACAGACCATTTATGTTATCACTTAAGGCATGATCCACTTGTATGTCTCCACATACATGCTTAAGTCACAACGATAACTAGGGATCTTAGTTTATTGGTTTTTTGTAAATGCAACTAAAATATCTCATATTTCATAGACAATAGTGAAGAAAATATCTCATATTATTACATCACAAGTGTTTGTTCATACAAGTGTTTACAAACTACAGGGCCCCTACGAGATTTAGGACATCAACCCTAACAAATGCTTGGGCCAACCATAGATCGGCCAAGAGTATCATGGTCAAGTCTAGAGCCACCCATAATTTTATGTCTGAAACAGAAGCCTGATAGTTAAGTCTCTCTTGGGAAGGAGGCGCAAAGAAAATGAAAGCAGTGAACTTTGCAGCCTTGCCTATTACAGGAACGATAAAGAGAATAATAGTAAAGTTGGGAGATTAAAGTGACACTATCTATTGCGTGATCGTTAAAATCGACGACTTTGACGTGGTATTGGGGATGGAATTCTTGCTTGAGCACAAGGTAATATTGATACCCCTTGTCAAATGCTTAGTGATCAGAGTGTCTACACCCACCGTTGTGCATGTCAGGATCAAACAGTTGAATGGAATAAAGATGATCTCGGCCCTCTAATTGGAGATGGACCTTACCCACGAGTCAGTTAAAACCATGGAAGGGAAAGCCCCTCAAGACTTCTTGCGTGTCTTGGAAAAGTGTCACGTTTTCGACTCAGATAGCTTACATAAGTCCCTGCCTCCAAAAAGAAGGAAAAGGAAGCCTAGACACCAAGAGTTCCTACTAAGGGACAAAGTTTGGGTAAGGTTGCATCTAGAACAACTTTGATTGCAAGGCAAAAAAGAACGTCACCTCGTGAGGAGATATGAAGGACTGGTGGAAGTCATCGAAAAGGCTAGGAAAGCCTCTTATCAAGTGCAATTACCATCATGGTTGGAGATTCATCCTGTCATCCCCATAAGTAGATTGAAGTCCTATCACCCTAAAAATGCTGATGAGCGATGTAGTGTTATGACATGTCCACCTGCCACGACGAAGAGACCGACAGAGAAAGAAGTCAATGAGAGACTTGTTGGAAGAAGCAACAGAGTTGGAAGATTAGGACAAGGTTTGGAAGAGTTCCTGGAGAGGTGGAAAAGTCTCCAAGGGAGAGAAGTTTGTTGGGAGCGCACAAAAAATATTAAGGCATCTGCTCTACAATTTGCTGAGTTCGACTAGAGTCGGTTGATAGGAACATCAACCAATTGAGAGAGGGAGAATGTCACGGTCATGCTTGTCCAAGACGTATTGGCCATGGCCACATGTCCACCTCCACCCCTTTTTACCATATTTTCATCCTATGTATTTCATTTTGCTAGTTAGTTTACTTTCTATGTACTTTTCTTAGTGTATGACCGTTCAGCCGTTTCCATATGCAATGGTGGTAGATGTTTTTTTGTTCATAATGCACTATATAGGGGTAAGACTAATCATCATATTCTCATACCTGAATTGGTATGCTATAAAGCCGTTGTTGTTGCTTATTGCTTTCTAACCTACTACAGTCTTTCTTTGATCGAATCATGCTTTCAAACTTTTGCGAAAATCTTTTCCTCTAAGCCCGTTTTCTAAAATAGTTTTCTCCGAAACGGGGTGGAGGTTGTGAGAGGCACTCGGTGTGCCATCGGCGATCCAAATTCGAATTGGCTGACCAGTTTTGAGTGGGAACAAGTGCCGCACAATTGTTAAGTGAAGTTTTCGAAAGGGCAATGGTGACACGACATATATAAACTCATACACGATTTTCTATTCCATTAATTAAATTGGTCTTAACTTTGTTTTTTAAGTTCCGAAACCTTTTAATTTTCAATGGCTAATATATTTAGCTCCCATTGATTCCAAAATCTTAGTTTGTCCTTAATATCTTAAGTATTGAAGAATTAGGCAAATATCACTTTATACGTATGAAAATTTGAGGTTGTATCAATTTAAACCCTAAATTAATAATTGTATCAATTTAAATCCTAAACTTTTCGGGTTGTATCAATTTAAATTTCATAGTAATAATTGTATCAATTTAACCCCTGAACTTTCACTGGTGTATCAATTTAAACATTGAAATTTCATTAGTGTGTCGATTTATCCTGAACTTTCATAAATGTATCCAAATAAAACATAATGAAGGGTTTAAATTGATAAAATTATTAGTTCGTGGTTTAAGTTAATACAACCCCTAAAGTTTAGGGTTTAAATTGATACAATTATTTGGGTTTAAATTGATAATACCCCAAAGTTTAGGGGTATAAATTAGGGTTATTACCAAATATAGAAAAACAAACCAAAATATTTACAAATAATAGAAAAATATCATTGTCTATCTACGATAGACCGCGATATATCTATCTAAAATTTTCAACAATTTTGTCATTTAAAACAATTTCCCTATAAATTAATATTTTTTTTCTTCTAAGAATTAACATATAAATCAAATTACAAATTTGGTCCTACAGTGCGGAGAATGTTATAATTTAGTCTAGTTTTAAAAGTTAAAATCTTATTGTTTAATAAACCTCATAAATATTATACTTTTGTTTTACAAATGTGGGATGAGGTCAAATATCTAACCTCGAAATCAATATTATATAATTTATGTAATTAAATTGTGTTAAGTTGGCATGTTATTATTATTATTATTATTATTTTGCTAAATCTTTATGTTGAAACTATATTAGTTGTCTTTTTTAAATAATCAATGATAAAAATAATGACAATTTTGTATAACTAAATTATATATTTTAAAATTTTACCAGCCAAAATAGAACAAATTAAGAAACTTCTAGCATTGGAAAATTAAAATTTAAAGTTCACATCTACGTTTCTTGAAAATTAAGAAACTTCCAACTTTTTCATTGAGTTGAGAATCTCAACATTTACTTCCAAATCAACCCATTAAATCTTTAATTAAAGTTGTGAAGAACCCATATCAACGCATTAAATTTTAATATAAAGTTATTAAATTCTAATATCAAAATAAATAATCACATAGGTAGACATAGTATTCGAAAGCTTAATTTTCAATATCTTGTTTGATGACTATTAAAATATTTCCCTAATAAAAAAAAAGATTGTGTTTAACTAAACTCGATTTTCAAAAATATAAAATTAACCATGACATTGTTATGAACTTCAAAAAAAAATAATTGTCATCAAATAGAGCCTAAGATTTTCTATTTAAAACTTTGACTCGACATTGGATATTGGAGGGGAGATGTCTTTAAATCTTTAAGTCCTTACAAGTATCCCACTAAAGTTGATTAAAGATTTGAAAGCGATTTTAAAAAGGTAATTGTTTTAATTAACAAAACTGTTGAAAATATTTTTAAATATAGTAAAATATGTCTATCTATAAATATCTATCGCTGACACTAATAAATGTCTATAAATATCTATTATAGGTAGTGACTTTTTGCTATATTTGTAAATAAGTTACTAATTTTTCTATATTTGAAAATAACTCATTTTAAAACATAAAAATTAAATCATACTTAAAATCCATCTAAAACATGTCTTCAATTATTCATAAATCAATTTAATGGGCATGCCTGTGAGTGATTTTAAAATATTTCAATCACTATTATCATTTTCAAAATTACTATAAAATACTTTTAATCAAATTTGTATTTAAAAGTGTCAAATTTAGTGCACGTGTGAGAGTGATTTCAAAATTATTAAAATCACTTCTGATATGTTTAAAGTCACCCAAAATACGTATTTAATCACTTAAAATTAATTTAGTATTTAATTTTACACTTTTATATATATTTTTTGTATCATCGAAGTTGATATTGAATTATTAATAGCATTTTTGAAGTGATTTTAAAAATGCCAAAAGTGATTTTAACAATTTTAGAATCATCCAAACGTATTATTGGAGACGTGTTTCAAAGTGATTTTAAACATGATAAATGATTTAAACAATTTTAACAACTTCTCTCAAATGTACATGAAATAATTTTGAAAAAAACAAATGTGATTAACTCTTTAAAAATCACTCTCAAATATACTATACAACAATAAAAAGTCGAAATTACAAATTTAATACGTAAACTTACTCTAAGGTTTGTATATATTTTATCCATAAAACTTTAAAATGTGCCAATCTTGTCCCTTAACATTTAATTTCGTTTCTAGTAACTTCCCAACAAATTTAGAATTTTTAAAATTTAGAGCAAATTACATGGGGGGTTTTACATTTTGCTCTAAAATTTAATTAATCCACTATAAGGTTACAATATTTATTTATTTATAATTTTAAAAGTTCAATGAATCAAAGTTGAACTATACCCAAATCTTAAAATTTTAGGGAATAAATTTGTAACTTAACTAAAAAACTGACCACAGAAGACAGGGAGGAAAGTTTAGTTCAAAAATAGTAACTAAATACCAAATCAATCAATAAAAACAGTGTTAAAACAGCCCTAAATAAACCTACAAATCTGTTCATAATTTACTGAAGAACAAGAAGAAGAAACTTAATTAATCAGATCTTAGTATGATAATTACACTGTTGATCTCCAACTTTCCTCTCCGATATACTGACATTGAAATCACACGACGTAGTTGAAACCACATGAATGTTGAAAATCCCCAAAATCCTCACCTTACCTGAAATTCTCGTATACGTATTCAACGGCATCGTTCCAGCCACCACGTCGGAGAACACCGTCGTCGTCTTCAGTAGCCGATCTGCCATGATCGTTAGCGTGATATTCATCTCCTTCCTCTGTCCCGCATCGATTCGCCCAGCCGTAATCGGCGCTTCTCCGACCAATTCCCCTCTGTAATTCAAAAACGCGGTGCTATTCGAGTAGCTGAATCCGACTTTGTTAGGGTTCGTGATTGCGACGTCGGCGATCAGAGTGACGTTGATGTCGACAGAGACTCTGGCTAGGTTTAGCGACACATCGAGATCGGCTAGGGTAACGGAATTGATGGCGGTGATAGGGCGTTTGGCTTTGAAAACCGTGAAGGCTAGAATGACGATTAGAACTACGAGGAGGACGACGGTGGCGATGGAGATTCCGATGCAGGTGTTGCGGCGTCTCCGGGAGCGGGCGGCGGCGATGGATTGAGTGGATTTGGGATCTTTGTTTGAGGAGGAGGCGATTTCCATGGCGGTGTGGGGATTTTGGGAGAGAAATATTGAGATTGAGATTTTATGGAGGCATTGAAATTTTGGGATCTAACTTTCAACTAATTGAAATTAATTTGAGTAGGAAACAGGTAGATGGAGAAAATGCTTCTCCATTTTGCTTTAATTTGCTTCTTGTTCTTCCCCCTTTTTCTTTTAGCAAGGATGAACATTTATTAGTCCTGTGGGTTTTGTTTTCAATTTTGGACCCTATAATTTGTGAAATTTCAATTTAGTCCTCTTAGTTTCGAAAATGCCAATTTAGTTATTATAGTTTTGGGTGTTCAAATCATTCCAAAATCCAAACAATCCAGACTATCTAATCCAAACAGTAAAGGTTAGATTAGGTTAATTTTGTTCCGGGGTCAGGTTGAGTTGAAACTTTTCCATTTTAGTTGGATTGGTGGGTATCGGGTTGAATATTTTTTCTTGACTTGACTCAACCCAGATCCGAATTACATACATATTGAAATATTTATATCAATATGTATTTATTTAATGTTTTTTTTTTCTTTAAAATTATTATGATGTTTATCTTTGTTTAAAGTTCGTAATAGATATCATGTATATTTGATATTTAATATTTAGATTTTTTTTGAGATTTTAGTTATTAGTTATAATGTGTTGTAGATAAATTAAAGTATTTTAAATTAATAAAATAATAATAATAATAATAACTTTACTCAACCTAACTCGAAGAGTTGGATTTGAGACCTTACTTCGATCTTTCGGGTAACCAATCCGACTATTGGTCCAAACACCCTCTAACCTAATCCATGGACACCCTTAATTACCGATCGTGTTTGGATTGGTATTGTGTAATTTTGTATCTATAATTGGATCAAACTTTATAAATTGTCTCAATTGTTACACAATTAGCTTGATATATCTTCTACTTATTTAGCAATTAGCTATTTTTTTTCCTACCTTGGGTGATATAATAATATGGTAAGGACTACTGTCATTGGAGAATTAAATAGTGGGTAGATGATATATATAGAACCGCACGTACTCCACCATTGCCATCTGTCAATCTGAATTTATTATTTTTCAAATATTTATGATCGTCGACGACTAACATCAATTCTCCGAGAACTCATTTAAATCTCATATTGGATCGAGGTTTGACTTTTTTTTTTTTACCTTGTCTCATTTTATTTTCAATATTTCTTTTTATTTTTATTATTCTCTTTTTTACCATAGGTAGTTTTTTTTTTTTTTTTTTTTTTTAATATGTGAGTAGAATAATTGAACCTCTTACCTTAAAATTAATTATACAAGTACTATATTAATTAAATCATACTCATTTGAGTTATTTCAACGTTAAATTTGATTTGAAAAGTTCATGAACAGATTTTTTTTTATATATGTTAAAAAGATTAAATATTGCATTATTATAATAAACGTGGGAAAATATAAAATTAGCATAAAAAATAATTCACGATGGCCACTTGATTAGCTTAAATGAAATCTTTAATTCCTTATTAAAGATATTGTGATGGAAGCCAAACCAATACTGAGATATAAAGTAAAACAGAGAGTTTCTCATAAATTAGCATCCAATGCTATATATATATATTAAAATATATTTACCCTGTTTGTTTCTTTTTTATTATTATAATGTCAAGACATCTTTTTTTTCCCAAACAAATAATTTGACAATATACCTATCAAGTTACATCAAATTTCATTTATAAATTTTCAACTTCTTCAAATTATATCAAATTTAAACACGTCTTACAATTTTAACCTTCAACTTTAAAAAAATATTCTCAATTTAAACCTTTTAATAAAAGTTTTCGATTCAAGTGTCCTTAAAAAAGTTTTTAACATATGTATAATATGGAAATGATAAATTAAAAAAAAAAAAAAAAAAAAAAAAAAAAAAAAAAAAAACAAAATTAGAGCTACATTTTTTTTTGGTTGAAATTTATGAATTTTGGTAAAGTCTAGCGTTTAAATTGTGTATTAATTAAAGTTGAAATTTATGAATTTATGAACAATTTTACCTTAATTTTGTTTTTAAGTTCAGTATCGAAATTATTCAAATTTAGGTGCAAAATTGTTATTTTATTTTTTCCTTTTTCCTTCTTTGACAAACATGCAAAGCAAACTTGAAGTTTGTTATAGGACGTGCAGTTATATGTCTTTATCACATTATTTGTACTTTGGCCAAAGTCTGACTTAAAAGTCAGATTTTTATGGTTTAGAAGTAAGAATACGTGTTGGAGAAATTAATCAAATAATAAATATACTATAAATTGTATTGTTGAATTAGAAAATTTGACCCATTACAAAACATAATCTCATTTATCAAATAATAGACGAAATCATGAAATATTAATATGAGATTTGTTAGGAGTCCAATGTGTCTCAAATTGAAATTAAAGATAAAGTAGTCGAATCCTGAAAATGACATGTGTTTTGCACCTTGATGTTTAACAATCTAGTTTGGTCGAATTGAATCGTGATATTTGAGCTTATGTTCACTTGAGCCTTTAGTCCAAATACCAACCAAGCCCTAGATCTAATTGATTGGGCCCATTGGTGATTAAAGCACATGTCTAAGTTGTTCTATCAGAATTATATAAATAAAATGGCTAACGAGACAAATAGCAAAACTTAAACTTCATTTGGAAAAATAGCAAAAGATTTTTAAAATTGTAAAAATAGCAAAACGGATTATAATATTAGAAAATAATGATTAACAATTGTCAAAACTACCCCCCACATGGAATTCTAAAGGTTAAGGGTTTCAAAACCGTTTGAAAATAACAAATACACTCTACCTAAACAACTATCACACGGTAAATAATGCATTCTGACAAAGCGTTTAATCTACCCTCACATGGTAATCAATGAATTTCAACAATTCACATCCATTTAAACCAAAACCCCAACCAAGTGTTATGCCCTAAAATCGTTCAACGGAAGAAAGAGCTTCTCGACCTTCTTCAAGCGACACCCCTAAAACAGCTTCAAGGGAAGAAATACCTTCTCGACAACTTAAAGCGATAGACCTGTTGGGTTTTATGTCATAAAATTCATGGTTTGTAAACAATTAAACTTATTCTGAAAATTCAATAAGTTGTTATTGAATATATGAATTGCTTATTTCGTTTTAGAAATAAATCCAATAAACTAAAAGATCCATGACTATTACATGAGTACTTAAACTTTATGTGGAGGCATAAAAGTGGATTGGGTTCGAGTAAATAGTCAAAATGATCTATAGTATATGAACAAGGTTGGGTGCCTTATTCTGATAATACTATCGGATGCGGCCCATTCTGTAGTTGTTACAAAGAGTTGTGAAGTGCTACAGACGTAGTAATCCTAATTCATACATGTCATGACATGAAGAGTGGGAGCGTCCTGTGCAATAGGTTTGTACAAGATTAGACCAGAAATAAGTCACTCTTACTTTATAACGATGTTTACTATTTAGGACTGACTGTTTCAAAGCGATGACCTAGGTAACTTGACCTTAATCCTGAGCTAACTATGAACTCCTATTTATTCAGGATTATCCTTAGATTTTCATAGGTAAGGGTTGACTCAACAACGCCGGCTCAATAAACCTCCATTTCAGGGGTAAGACGGGGTAGATAGCTGGGGACATAGGGTGCAAGATGGAATTCACTCCTACCCGCTTTTAAGGATAGTAGAGAGGTTGTTTCCTTAAGTGTTGACTCTGGGTCTTGTACAAAGGACCCCACCCTCTCATTGGCTTGAGAGGGACTCGATTTATTGATTGGATCACAAACCAATTGTTCATTAGAGGATTAATGAGACTTAAAGAACAAGAGGTAATCTCGGGGGTAAAACAGCCATTTGACCCAGTCGTTATTACGAACAACCTGTGAAGGGTTAACTTACTAATCATGGTTATATCGAGTGGACATAATATATCTATAGTGAGGGGAGTGCAACTATGGGCTTTAGTGTAGTGACCCAGTAGTTAACAAATGAGGGTTAATTCGATGTAAAGAGTTTAGTCGATTAATCTCGAATCGTTGGAGCCCATGATCTGTAGGTCCACGAGGTCCCCCTACTAGCTCACAAATGGATTAGCCTTAGAGTAGCGTGATAAGTTAATTTGAAACGTTTTTAAATTAGAAATAAGGAATTAGTAATTATATATGATTATGCGGTTAATTTTAAAACTAAACGAAATTGGAGAATCAATTAATATTTAAATATGATTTAAATATTAAATTCATAAATAGGGATTCATGATGGTAGAATTAATGTTAAATTAATAATTTATTTGATATTGAATTAATTAGAATTAATTAAATTATTTAATTAATTAATTATTATTAGAAAATTAATTAATGAATTAATTTTGTAAAATTAATAAATTTTTCATTTTTGAAAATTGATTTTGGAAATCAATTTAGAAAATCAAACAAAATTGAAAAGATGGAAAATGAAAAAAGTGGGATTTCTCCACTTTCCATTCCAAGTTGCTCACACATTCTCCACAATTTTCATGAGCCAATCTTCCAAGGATGAAGTGTATTTCATGCAGCAATCCTCTTTGCATGATAATCTTGCAATAAATGGAGAAGATTGGGCTGAGAATCGAGCATGCATTTGTGATAGTTTTTGCTGAAAAACTAGAGGTTGAAGTGTTAGGAATGGTGTCCTAAATCTCCTTGTAATCTCGTAATTTGTAAACTCTATATAAACATTATTAATAAAATAAGTGTTATTTTATAAGCATATACTCAATCCAATAAACTAAGATCCGAGATTATTTTATGTAAATTTAAACAAGAACGTAGAGACATACAAGTAGATCTTGTTTAAATGATAACCTAAATGGGTTGTAGTAGATGGATAAGGTTGGGTACCTTATCTTAGTGACACTATAGATACGACCCGCTTTGTAGGTGTTACAAATGATATGATCCTGATCATTCATGTGGAGACATGCGAGCGGGGATATCCTATACAAAGAGTTATAAGACCGGACCACGAAATGATTAGTCTCTTTATATAATACCGTTGATAATAGAGACTTACATTTCACTAGAATGACCATAGGTGACATGACCTGAATCCTGAGTGAGTTGTGAACTCCTGCTCATGAAGGTGATTCTTTGATTTGTATGGGTGAGAGTGACCAGATTGTCAACTTAACAAGCATACCATTTTGGGGATTCGTTTGATTGGGGAGCTGGGAACTCAGCTACACAAGACAAAATTCACTCCTTCCCCGATGCAGGGATAAGTAGATAAATTGCTCCCTTAAGGGTTGATTCCGGGTCTTGAACATAGTGGCCACACCCTCTCTTGGCTTGAGAGAACTTAGTCATAGTGGGACTATGACTTATTGTTCATTAGATGAATCAGTGGTACTTAAGAAGTTAGATGTAACTACAGAGAAAAAACAGTAATTTGGCCCAACTGTACTTACGAGCAATTTGTGAAGGTTCATCGCACTGTTGATTGGTTATGTCCATTAGACACAAAAATATATCTATAGTGTGAAGAGTGCAACTATCGGTCTTTAGTGGAGTGCCCGACAGTTAATAAATGGTAGATAATGTAATTAAAGAGTTTAATTAATTATTCACATAGCTTCAAGCTACAGGTCCATAAGGTCCCCTTGATAGCCCAAAATGATTATGTTGAGAATCAGTTTTTGGGTTAATTTGAATTGTTCAAATTAGTAAAAGACGTATATATGATATAATTAAATTAATTAAATTATATATGATATAATTGATATAGTGTATTTGTTAATTGGAGGAATAAATATTTGAATGTGATTCAAATAGTTGTTAATTTAATATAAATAAGATTTATATTAAATGCCATAAAATATAGAAAAAGAACTATAGTTTATATTGTATGTGTTGCAATTTTAAAACTATAGGTTAAAAATATAATATGATAAGTTGGTTATCATATTTATTATTTGGAATAATAATCATTTTTTTTCTAAAAAACTAACTTAGTAGGTGGTTAGGGAAATTTTATGGCAATTGGAATAAAATGAAAAGGAGTTTTTCATTTTACTTCTAATACAAAGAGATTTCCAAGAAAACAAAAATACCAAAGAGAACAATAAGATTGCAAAGAATAGACTATGCGATAGTCTTACACGACAAACACAAAGCATATACGATAGACTCTCTTTGTCTATACGATGGTCTATGCAATAGGAAGCTTTGCTATGCGATAGCCTAAACAATCGAGAAGCTTGCTATGCAACAGTGCTTCTTCTTCGATCGTCTTCCTCCTCCAAACTTACAAACATCCTCTTAACCAAAATAGTCAAAGCCCACCACTCCTGGGTTCTCACCCCGAGTATACCAAGGAATCCGAGTGGTAGTGTTCTCTTCCCATTTGGTTCATGATTCACTTGAAAAAGTATCTCAAGTTCTTGTTACTGTTTGATCGAGGAGTTCGTAACCGTTGGAGGGATACAAGAAGAAGTGTTCTTCAAAGGTAATATCCCTTGAACTTGTATTTTATTTGAAAAGTATGTTGTAATTTACTTTGATTGCATAATCTGTTTGTTGTATTGTAAATTTATGTTTTCAATCAAATGGAATTTGGACGATCTGCTTCTGCTCAAGGAACTTATGTTGAGTTTCCCTTCAATTGGTATCAGAGCCAAGTTATGTTCTGATTCCAAATTCCATTTTCTGTATTGAAATTCGTTTATAGTTTCTGGTGGGTTTTAGGTTTCTACATCGCGTTTAATGGTTAAACGTATGTGGATGTTTGTTAATGGATGTTTTGGGTTAGTTGAATCGGTTTATGGCTTTCCTTTTAATTACAAAATTTAATTTGTAAGGGCCTCTGCGTTTTGGGCATTATTCTTACACTTGAGTCTGTATTTGTTAAGATTTTGAGTCGTTTGTGAAGCAAAGGCGTGAAGAATTGCAGTGCGTTTCGATGGAGAAGACGAAACGATGGTCGCATCGTGTAGCTTGAGCTAAACGATTGTTTAGATTTAGCTATGCATTCGTGTAGAGTTTTCTATACGATCGTGTAGCATCTGCTAAATGATCGCATAGCTAATGCTACGCGATCGTGTAAAATGTTTAATCGATCGTGTTGTATTGGCTGCATGATCGCATAGGCGCTCGAGAGGTAAACAATCGTGCAATATTTGATACTCGATGCAAGGCATGCGTGTTAAACAATCGTGTAGACTATCATGCTCATCGCATAATCAGTAGCTACACGATCGCATAGTATACGATACTCGGCGCACGCTATTCGATCATGGTAATGAACGAACATTGCATGAAGCATGACACTACCTTAGGTTAATTTATAATTGTTATAAATAATTCATGTATGTCTTGCTTGCAATGTTGGTTTTAATTTGTTTCATTTACTTTATAAGAGTTATAAAGAAATGAGATTAGAAATTAAAATCAATAACCAAGAGTTGCATGCAAACTTAGGTAAAATCCTCTTTTAAAATAGTTTTAAAATATGATTGAGATAGACCTAAGCTCACAAATTTCTAATGAGATTTGAAATTAGATTAATCTTTTAAATCAGTTTAATAGGATTAAATTGATTTTAATAAAATATTAAATTTGTAGCAAATATATCTATAAAGGACCTTTTGTCTAAGGTGGGTTATGGCTAGGCTGGGGTATTTAAGTTGATGGAAATGGAATACTCCTACTTGGTAACCTACTTGGAAAGGTGAATTAGATAGGTTTGCTACAAGCATGCAATTATTGATTAATGTTAAAGTGCTTAATGAATGTTAATCAAAATTATTTAACTTTCCAAAGTAAATGTTACTTTTAGGCAAACTTTAACAATCATTTAGTAAAAATAATTAGCCATATTTTTCCTAAGTAAATTAAACCCTAGGTTGTTAAAATACTCAGTGAGAGGAAAAGATATATATGATATGTCATTTTCTACTCACTTTTCTCCCTTCATATTCACACTATGAGATTCATGCTTGGCCTCGTGGTGCCCTGAGAGCGTCCCCCTTCGGATGTTTGCATGAGTCAATATCAAGGTGAATGGAGAGAGTATTTATAATAAGTGGGAGAAGGATGTGTGTTAACATGTCCTGCGGTCTCTTTCACTGGTTTTCACCGTGAGACCTTCTTGCATAGCCTTAAGGTATCCTGAGAGCATTCCTTTCGGATGGTTTGTGCAGTTGGTCAATATCAAGGCAAACTCCAAAAATGAATAGAGTCGTTTTAGTTTTTATCCCAATCAATTTTTCCCTTCGGTTGGCTCATTGGGGCGGAACTCCAGGATCTAAAATGAAGGGTCACACTTACAGGAAATTATTGAGCAAGTTAATGATTTCTTGACCAAATCAATGATGACTGATCATTATAGGAATAAGATTTATTCTGGTGTAATGATTAGTTGAGAGTGTCTTAATTCAGTGAAGGGAAAAATTGACTACCATTCGGTGGCTTTTGTCCTAAATCACTGAAACGTCATTGCAAAACTAGATGTAGTATGAGGTTCATTTAGATTTTGCTAAACCTGATAGGATTTGTTTTCAAAGAGTTATGCTAAAAATCTAATATAGATCAATATGTTTTTTTTTCTTCAGCAAAATGTCAAATATTGATTTTTCGTTAACTGCCTTTTCTACTTTGATCAGTTTTAATTACATGACGTGGAAAGAATCTATTAAAAAATTTTTCATGGTAAACGACCTCAAAATTTTCATGTTTAAGGATTGTCCTCAAGTCTCAACCCTAATGCACCACAAAATGTTTGTAATCCATATTAGATGTGACTAATTTGAAGGCCTGAATTCACATTTTGGCAAGCATACCTGAAGCATTGACCAAAAGGTTTGAGAACACGGTCATTGCACATGAGATCATGGAATCATTGCAAGAATCGTTTGAACGTAAGTTCTCACTTTTTAAGCAAAATGGGATTGATGACAATGAAATCGGTAGTGTCAGTTCTCAAGATAATCTCCAGTCCACATTGAATGTCAAGGGACTAATAGAGAAAGCAATTGTTGCTAACTCTGATGAAGTTCATCAACGAGGATTTTCCTCTGAGATGAAACTTGGAGTTTATAATATGAGTTCTGATATTGATCTCACTACTCTCAAGAAAAGGAAGAACTCCAAAGACGATAAATATGATTTATTTGTCTTAGAGACCTGCTTAGTAGAGAATGATGATTCTACCGGGACAATTGATTCAGGGGCTATTAACCACGTGTGTTATTCCCATCAAGGATTTAGTTCCTGGAAACAGTTGAAAACTGGAGAGATGACTCTTAGAGTTGGTACTGGTGAAACTGTTTCAGTTGTTGCTATAGGCAGGCTTAAGTTATTTTTGGGCAAGAAACAATATGTGTTATTGGATAACGTTTATGTAGTTCTTCATATCAAGAGGAACTTAATTTTAGTTTCTTGTTTGATTGAACAAAATTATTCCATTTCTTTTCTGAGAATAAAGGGTTTATTTTTAAGAATGGAATGGAGATAGGTTTTGGTTTAATGGAAAATAACTTGTATGTACTAAGGTCGTTAGTCATAAAAGCTGTGCTGAATACTGAAATGTTCAAAACAGCAACAATTGTAAAAAGACCAAGAGTTTCTTCTAAAAAAAATAACCATATTTGGCATCTAAGGTTAGGTCACATCAATCTCAATAGGATTGAGAAGTTGGTGAAAAGTGAAATTCTAAATGGTTTAGAAGAAAACTCTTTACATGTATGTGAATCATGCCTTGAAGGCAAAATGACCAAACGACCTTTTACTGGAAAAGGTTATAGAGCCAAAGAAACCTTGGAGCTTATATGTTCAGACCACTATGGTCCGATGAATGTAAGAGCACGAGGTGGATATGAATATTTCATCTCTTTCATAGATGATTATTTTAGATTTGGGTATCTATACCTAATGCAACATAAGTCTGAAGCTCTTGAAAAGTTCAAGGACTATAAGACTGAAGTTGAAAACTTGTTAGGTAAGAAGATAAAAACACTACGATCTGATCGTGGTGGAGAGTATATGGACTTAAGATTCCAGAACTATATGATAGAACATGAAATCACATCCTAACTCTCAGCCCCAAGTATACCTCAGCAGAATGGTGTATCATAAAGAAGAAACGGAACTCTATTGGACATGGTTCGGTCTATGATGAGTTATGCTCATCTTCCAGACTCGTTTTGGGGATATGCAGAGAGACTGTAGTTTACATTTTGAACAGTGTTCTCTCAAAGCGTGTTTCTAAAACACCTTTTGAGTTATGGAGAGGTCGTAAAGGTAGTTTACGCCACTTCAGGATTTGGGGATGTCAAGCCCATGTGCTTATGGCAAACCCCAAAAAGTTGGAAGAAGACCACATTAGGGATCATAAGCCACGAAGTAAACTTGTTTTAAATATATTTCTAATGAGACTGCTAAGACTTCAACAAGAGTTGTTGAACAGGCTGATAGATCAATAAGAGTTGTTGATGTTGGTTCATCTAGTCATCCATCTCAAGAGTTGAGATTGCCTCGACGTAGTGGGAGGGTTATGAATCCACTTGTACGCTTAGTAAATCGACCATTCACAGGTTATTCGTAATAATGGCTAGGTCAAATGTCTGTTTTACTCCCGAGATTACATTTTGTTCCTTAAGTTCCTACTGATCCTCTAATGAACAATTGGTTTGTGATCCAGTCACTAAACCGAATCCCTCTCAGCCTAGTGAGAGGGTGGGGCCCCTTGTTCAAGACCTGGATTTAGTACTTAAGAGAACAACCTTTCTCATATCCCTAAATCGGGTAGGCGTGAATTTCATCTTGCACCCTATGTCCCAGCTATCTACTCGATCTTACCCCTAAAATGGGAGGCTTATTGAGCTGACGCTGTTGAGCCAACCCCTCACCTATGCAAATCTAAGGATAATCCCGAATAAACAAGAGTTCAATAGTTAGCTCAGGATTAAGATCGAGTTACCTAGGTCATCTAAGTGAAATAGTCAGTCTTATATAGTAAACAACGTTATAAAGTTAGAGTGACTTATTTCTTGGTCCGATCTTATGCAAACTCATTGCATAGAATGCCCTCACTCCTCATGTCAATATTGAACGAATCTGGATCACTTCGTTTGTAGTATCTTTACAACTCTTTGAAACAACTACAGAGTGGGCCGAATCCAATAGTGTTACTAAGATAAGGTACCTAACCTTAATCATATACTATAGACCGTTTTGGCTATTTACTCGAACTTGATCCATCTCTATGTCTCTACATAAAGCTCAAGTATTCATATAATAGCCATGGATCTTAGTTTATTGGATTTAGACTTTTACTTATGCAATTTATAGAATTAATAATATGTTTATCTTTTCAAACTGCGAGCTTTAGGACATAAAATCCAACAATACTCCCACTTGGATAAAACTCCAGTGGATCAATATATACAAAATATATACAATGTTGAGTACATTGAAAGAACAAAAAGTATAAATACAATAAACTAGGGCATTAGATACCCATAAATTCTCCCACTTGCCCTAGTGAATAATAATCTCATAGACCTAGTCTTACTAGGTGACCCTCGAACACTTTAGTCGAGAAGGCCTTTGTAAATGGATTAGCTAAGTTGTCTTATGAGGCTATCTGCGTGACAATCACGTTTCCTCTGTGTACAATCTCTCTGATGAGATGGTACTTTCGCTCGATGTGCTTTCCTCTTTTATGGCTTCGAGATTCCTTTGAATTTGCAACTGCTCCACTAATTGTCACAATAGAGGGCGACAGGTAGGTGCATATTAGGAACTACTTCCAAGTCAGTCAGGAACTTTCTGAGCCATACTGCTTCTTTTGTTGCTTCACTTGGAGCTACATACTTAGCTTCCATTGTGGAGTTAGCAATACAACTCTGCTTGATGCTTCTCCACACAACTTCTCCTCCATTCAGATTGAATACTGACTCCGAAGTTCATTTCCTAGAATCAATATCGGTTTGGAAGTCAGAATTAGTGTATCCAGTAAGGATCAGATCCTCAGCACTATACACGAGCATATAATCTTTCATTTTTCGAAGATACTTGAGAATTTTCTTAACGACAGTCCAATGATCATATCCAGGATTGGATTGAAATTTGCTGACTATTCCAATGACATAGCATATATCAGGACTAGTACACAATATTGCATATATTAAACACCCTACTGCTGATGCATATGGAATTCATTTCATATCCTCAACCTCTTGAGGTGTCTTAGGACTTTGTTCCTTAAACAAGTGAATTCCATGTCTGAAAGGCAACGTTCCTTTCCTGAAATTTTGCATTTTATACCTAGACAACATCTTGTCTATATAAGATGCTTGAGACAGTGCTAATGTTCTGTTCTTGCGATTCCGAACTATGGTTCCCAAGAACATACCATGTTTCTCCTAAATCTTTCATTTGGAATTGCGTAGCCGGCCATCTTTTAAAGTCAGCTAGAAATTCTACTTCATTCCCAATGAGTACAATATCGTCAACATACAACACCAGAAAATCGATAGTTTTGTTAACAATTTTCTTGTATACATAAGGTTCGCCAACATTTTGTTCAAATCCATAAGATTTGATCACGGTGTCAAATCTCATATTCCAAGATCTAGATGCTTGTTTCAACCTATAAATGGATCGATTAAGTTTGCAAATCTTTTGCTCTTGACCTTGTTCAATAAACCCTTCTGGTTGAGACATAGAGATACTCTCTTCAAGATAGCCATTCAGAAAGGCTGTCTTGACATCCATTTGCCATATTTCATAATCATAAAATGTAGCTATGGACAAGAGTATTCTAATTTACTTTATCATGGCAACCAGAGAGAAGGTTTCTTCATAGTCTACCCCCTCTCATTGGGTAAACCCTTTTGCTATAAGTCTTGCTTTGTAGGTACCTTACCGGGTTGATCTTCTTTTCTCTTGTAGATCCATTTGCAACCGATGGTTTTTACTCCTTCAGGTTGATCTAGAAGATCCCAGACAGAATTGAAATACATAAATTCCATTTCAAGGTCCATGGCTGTAATCCATTGGTTATTATCCTCATCATTCATTGCTCGTTTGAAAGACAATGGATCCTCTAAGCCATCATCTGGTATGATGACTTGAGTTTTAGTTAAACCCATGTACCGGTCAGGTTGTCGCATAACCCTCTCACTATGACGAGGCATTCTCAACTCTTGAGAATGATGTGAAATACCAGTTTCATCAATAACTCTTGTTGATAGACCTGCTCTGTCAACAGCTCTTGTTGATGTGTTTGCCGTTTCTCTGGACATTTCATCTATTACTAGCTTACTGCGAGGTTGGTGATTCTTTATGTGGTATTTCTCTATGAAAGTTGCATTTGTTGATACAAATACCTTGTCTTTCTGAGGATCATAAAAGAAACCACCTTTCGTTTCCTTTGGGTAGCCTACAAATAGGCATATTTTTTAATGACGTTCTAACTTTTTAGGATTTTGTACCATATGTGCTAGGCAACCCCAAATTCTGAAGTGACTTAAATTTCCTTTACGTCCTCTCCAGAGCTCGTAAGGAGTTTTAGAAATACTTTTCGAGGGAACCATGTACAAAATATATGTTGCAGTCTGAACTGCATAACCCCAACAAACACATTGATCTACATTAGATTTTAGCAAATATTCTTTAAAATAAAATCTAATATGGTTTAGCAAAATCTAAATGAACCCCGTGTAACATCTAGTTTTGCAATGATGCTTTAGTGGTTTAGGACAAAAGCCACTGAAGGGTAGTTAATTTATCCTTCATCTTAATTGAGACACTCTCAACCAGTCATTAATACCAGAACAACTCTTGTTCCTATAACAACTAGCCATCATTGATTTGGTCAATAAATTATTAACTTGCTTAACCATTTCCTGTAATTGTGACACTTCATTTTAGATTCTTGAGTTCTGCCCCAAGCAACCAATCCGAAGGGAAAAAATCCGATTAGGGCAAAAACTAAATTGACCCTATCTATTTCTGGAGTTCACCTTGATATTGACCAACCGTACAAAACCATCCGAAAGGGGACGCTCCCAGGGCGCCACGAGGCCGTGCAAGAAGATCTCACAGTGAAAACCAATGAAGAAGACCGCAAGACATGTTGACACACATCATTCACCCACTTAATATAAATACTCTCTCCATCCACCTNCTCACAGTGAAAACCAATGAAGAAGACCGCAAGACATGTTGACACACATCATTCACCCACTTAATATAAATACTCTCTCCATCCACCTTGATATTGACTCATGCAAACACCATCCGAAGGGGGATGCTCCTAAGGCACCACGAGACCAAGCATGAATCTCACGACATGATCATTTAGGGAGAAATGTGAGTAGAATCATTGACATATCATATATATCTCTTCCTCCCACTAAGTATTTTATAACCTAGGTTTTAGTTTACTTAGAAAAAACACGGCTAAGGATTTTAACTAGTGACTTTTTAGGTTTTCCCAAAAGTAACGCTTACTTTGGAAGGTTGAACAACTTATGATCATCATTCATTAAACTCTTTAACGAAGTCTTTGATCAACTGTTGGATGCTTGTAGCAAATCTATCTAATTCACCTTTCTAGGTAGGTTCCTAGGTAGGGGTGTTCCGTTTCCGTTAGCTTAAATACCTCAGCCTAGACAGAACTCACCTTAGACAAAAGGTCTCTTATAGTAGATTTAATACAAATTTAATCTTTTATGGAAATTAATTTAATCCTATTAAGCTGATTCAAAAGATTAAACTTAGGCATCTAATCTCTTTAGAACCATGAACTTAGGTCTATCTCAATCCAATTTTAAAACCCTTTTAAAACATAAGTACACCTAAGTTCGCATGCAGCTCTTTCTTATTGATTTTAATTCTAATTTCCATTATAACACTTATAAACGGAAACAACTAAAACCACCCACAATGTAAAGCAAGACATACAAGGTATCCATAACTTCTATAAATAGCCTAAGTGTCATGCTCCATGAATTATTCATTCATTACTACTGGTATATAATATTTATATAACAAAGCAATGAACCAAGCATACATGCTCTCATATACCCTTATACTATAACTCTTATAATATAAAAATAATGCATGAATATGTTTAATGCATGCATAAATATAACTCTTATATTATATGATGCATAAGCATTCTTTCATGTAATTTCATCATGTTAATAACTATATTATCACACTTATAATATATGATGCATGAATAAAATGCATAACCTAAGATGGGTTTTAAATCTATATGTCATACACCATGACATATAAGCAAACATACATCTCATGTATAATAAATAAAAGTTGATGAACCGGGATAATTAGCCTCAAATCCTCAAGAAAAAACTAACTATTACAAAGAACAATGAGTCTACTAGTTCAAACAGGTGAACCGGGTCTTGAACCGTCTAGGTGAAAATTATCTCCTTGATCGTGTAACAAATCCTTGTGATCATCTAGCAACGCTATAAGAGCATAAACGATCGTTTAGCAACGATCATGTACCTTTGACTATGCGATGAAGCATAAAGGTCACTCGATGTGAGAATCCAGGAGTTGTGGGCTATGTATGATCTTGGATTGAGGAAGAGAGAAGGTATGTGATCGAGTAGACGATCGAGTAAGTGGGAGAGAAGAACATTGTCTATCACATAGATGACGTACTTAATCATTTAGTAAACAGTAGCCTATCGTATAGACTTTGCTATTCGATCGTGTAGCAATAATCAACTGAGTAACTATCGTATAGTCAACTCTTAAATGATAGTTTAGACTCTCAACGACTATCGCTTAATAATTTTTTTTTTCACGTGATAGCCCTTTTTTCGTGAGAATTATCCGAATGGATCAACCACTAATTTTGGAAAACAATTTTCCTTTTATCTCACGGTTACCATAAAACTACCGATAACCTCCCACTCAATCGGTTATTAGAGAAAAAGAAATTAATTATCATATAATTAATTTATTATAAATAAATATGATAACCAAGTTATCATATTATATTTATAACCTATAGTTTTAATATTTCATCCCATGAAACATATAAACTGTAGTTCTTTTTCTATTTTATGGTACTTAATATAAATCATATTTATATTAATTCCTCCAATTAATGTATCTCATACATTACACCAATTATATCACATATAATTGAATTTCCTCTTGTTAATTTGAACACTTCAAACAAACTCAAAATCTGATTCTCAACTTGAACCCATTGAGCTACCAAGGGGACCTTATGGACCTATAGCTTAAAGTTCCAATGGTACGTGAATTACTAACTAAACTCTTTAGTCACGAGATCCACCATCTGTTAACTGTCGGGCATACCACTAAAGACCGACAAATGCACTCGTCTCACTACAGATATATTTCTGTGTCCATATACCCAACCAGCTGTGCGATAACCCTTCACAAATCGCTCATAAGTACAACTGGACCAATTTATCGTTTTTCTCCTGTAGTTACATCTAACTCCTTAAGTACCACTGATTCCTCTAATGAACAATAAGTCATAGTAGGAGTCCTCTCTTCCAAGGAGAGGGTGTGGCCATTATGTTCAAGACTCGGAATCAGCCCTTAAGGGAGCAATTTATCTACTTACCTTTGCTTCAGGGAAGGAGTGAATTCCGTCTTATGTAACTGAGTTCCCAGCTCCTCACTCAGACAAATCCCCAAAAAGGTGGACTTGTTGAGTTGGCAATCTGGCCACTCTCACCCATACTAATCAAAGGACCGCCCTTATAAGCAGAAGTTTCCAAAACACTAAGGATTAAGGTCATGTCACCTATTATCAATTTAGTGAGATGTAAGTCTTAATTATCAACGGTGCTATATAAAGAGACTAATCATCTCGTGGTCTGGTCTTTGTATAAGACACCCCCGCTCGCATGTCTCCACATGAATGGTCAAGATCAGGCCATTTGTAGCATTTTACAACACTTGTAAATATCTACATAGTGGGCCATATCGTAGTGTTACTAGGATAAGGTATCCCTTCTTTATCCTTATACTACAAACTATTTAGGTTATTACTTAAGGCATGATCCACTTATTTGTCTCAAATACATGCTTAAGTTTACATAAAATAACCATAGATCTTAATTTATTGGATATGAGTAAAATAACATTTATTTTATTAATAACAATGTGTACAAACTACTTACAAACTACGAGACTCCGGGAGAATTAGGACACCAATCCCAATAGAGTATTACATGAGGTAGTTGGACGAGGTTGCTCCATCCATTAGACTTCAATTAGAGGATGTTGGCAAATTCAAATGGGCTAAGGAATTTTTCAGAGGAAACGATATTCCTTGATGACAACCATTATATCTGAATGCATGAATTTATCTTTGAAAGAAGCACACAAATTACCTATTATTGGTCTCATTGAATCTATCCGTAGTTTGGTTCAAAAATGGTTTTACAAACGTCGTAGTCATTGGAGTTTTCAACGTTCAGAATTGTCCTTGTATATAGAGAACGTTATTCGATCAGATTTAAGTGACAATAGGTCCATGGATATAGTGTTCTTTATTTATATAATATACATATAGAATTGAGCCTATTATTAATAGTCAACATTGTAAGTATATCTTTTTTTTTTTTTTTTTTGTAACTATACCTCATTAACCTGTATGAATTTGAAGTGCATGATCGCACCAACCAATTTATTTTGAACATTCATAAACGTACTTGCTCATTTCGGCATTGGGACCTAGACATGATCCCACGCTCTAATGCATGCATTGCATTGTCTCTTGGGAACCTTCAATTGCAGTCATACAGACATGATTTCTATCGTGTTTCCAATCTTCTTTTGTTATATAGGAAGGAAATGCAGGCTATTGGTAATGTTCAACAATTTATTGCAATTCATGCAGTTGGCAATGGTCCAGTTCTTCCTCCTAATGTCAAATATCCAACTAGGAGGCCTAAGAAAAAAAGAATTACGTCTTGTTTAGAAAACAAAACTACAGTCCACTGTAGTCAGTGTGGTAAAAGGGGTCATAATTGTAGGTCTTGTAAAGATCCCATACGTCATTGAATGCAATTATTAATTTGTTTTTTGGCAATGTTATGTTTTTTAGTATTTTTTTTCTTTACTTTGTAGTTTGTTTCCCGTTCAAATATTCTAGATATTATTTTATGAAACATTTCGTTAATGTTCAAACTTACTGGTTTTTATGAAATGAATTGTTATTTGCATTGATATTGTGGTTTATTATCCATCTTCTTTTGGTTATAATTGTTGGGGTTGATACCCTAAATCTCGTAGAGTCCTATATGTTGTAAACATTATTGAACAAACTCATTGTGTATTTAATAAAATATATGATATTTTATTCAAATTCATTGTCTATAAAATATAAGATATTTTAGTTGCATTAACCACAAACCAATAAACTAACATCCAAGGTTATCTTTGTAACTTAAACATGTATGTAGAGACAGTGATTTGTTAGCTCGAGAGGGGTTTAGTCATAGTTGGACTATGATCTGTTGTTCATTAGAGGGATCAGTGGTACTTAATGACTTAGATGTAACTACAGGGGCCAATCGTTAATTTGGCCAGCTGTACTTACGAGCAATTTGTGAAAGGTCATCGTACTGTTGACTGGTTATATCCAACGAATATAGAAATATATCTGTAATGCGAAGAGTGCAGCTGTCGGTTTTTAGTAGAGTGCCCAACGGTTAATGGATGGTGAACAATTTAATTAAAGAGTTTAATTAATTATTCATGTACCGTTGGAGCTTCAAGCTATAGGTCCATGAGGTTCCCTTAGTAGCTCAATAGGATTAATTGAGAATCAGTTTTTGGATTAATTTGAATTGTTCAAATGAAGAGAGGGATTTAAATATATATGATACAATTAAGTTGATTCAATTATATATGATATAATTGTTATAATGTATTTGATATATTATAGCTTAATGAGAGGAAATAAATATTTGAATGAGATTCAAATATAGTTTTTATGAATTAGATTCATAGTTGTTAAATTTAATTTAAATATGATTTATATTAAATGTCACATAAAAGAGAAAAAAAGCTATAGTTTATATTGTATGTGATACAATATTAAAACTATAGGTTATATGTGATATGTGATATAACATATAATTTAATATATATATAATATGATAAGTTAGTTATCATATTTATATTAATTATTATTTAATAATAAGGAAGGGAATTACAACTCCCTTCCCCTTCTTTCTTTCCATCCAAAGTGGTTGACGATTATTTTTTGGCAAGTAAAAAAGAAAATGTTTCTTCTTCTTCTTGCAGGTGAAGATAGTCGATTTTGATAGTATGAGAAAACAACAGAAGAGTTCTGTATGTTTTTGAGTTTTTGAGAACACTCTAATTCTTTCTTCCTCTTCTAAAAAGTTTTCCCTCAAATAAAAAATAGCCAGAGCCCACAACTCCTGAGTTCTCACCTGAGAATACCGAGGAAACATTCGTGGTCGTATTCGTTCTTGTTCGAGGTTATTCTTGAAGAAAGTCTTCAAGGGGTTCGTGAACTATTAGAGGGAAATCGTGAAGAAAGGTCTTCAAAGGTGAAATTTTTTAAACCCTTTCTTTAGCATGCTGTAATTTATAATTAAATGCATATCTTATTTTTTGTTTACTGTAAAATTTGCATTCAATGAAAATGGAATTTGGTCGATCCACTTTCGCTCAAGGTTCTCTCCCCAAAGAGTTCCTTCAATTGGTATCAGAGCCAGGTTGTAGGTTTCTGGTTCCAAAATCCATTCTTTTATTGAATCATTTTTACAGTAATGGTGGGTTTTATAACCTTCATTATGTTTCATGCGATGAATGGTTATAAATGTAGTTTTGTTGATGAATGTTTCGAGATAGAACTCTCTATTTTAAGGCTTTCTTTGTTTATAAATTTGGTTTGTAAAGGCCCTTGCATTTTTGGGCATTAATCTTACTATAGAGTCTGTAATTCGTAAGTTTCAGTCACTCGTGTTGTTCCCGGGAAGATTCAAAGAAGGGTTGCAGAGCACTCTTTCGATGGAGAAGACGAAGCAGTTATACGAAATTGTGTATCTCTTGCTAAGCGATCTTGTAGATTTTACTACATGATCATGTAGCATTTGCTAAACGATCATGTAGCTAATGCTGCAAGATCGTGTAGACTTTGCTACACAATCGTGTTGCATTTGATGCTACAATATCGTGTAGACTTTGCTACACGACCGTGCAGTATTTTCTACAAGATCGCACAATTGCTTGCTACACGGTCACTGCAAGATGTTTGGCTGAAGGCGGTTTGGTTCGAATGGTTCAAGGTTCGGTTCACCTGTTTTGAATCGGATGACTCAAGCTTATGTAATAGATAGCCTTTTTATTTTTTTTTTTTTTTTTTTTGAGGTCCTATCCTGGTCCATCAACTATTAGTATAAATATACATGCGATGTATGTTTTATATTTTATGTCATATAGTTTTAAAACCCACCATAGGTTATGCATTTATATTCATGCATCATTTTTATATTATAAGTGTTATAATATATGAATATGCATGATTTAAATTACACAAAGCATGCTCATGCATCATATAGTATAAATGTTATAGTATTTGTATGTATGTATTAGAGCATGTTGGATCGATATGGCAACCCTAGAGGGGGTGAATAGGGTAATTAAACTTTTTTTTTCTAAATTAACCCAATTAAATTAATTAATACACTTTTATAAATAATAAGAAAAATTCAAATTATTATAACAAATAAGATGACAAAAAATGTGATAATTTAATTCTATCAAATTTTAGCAAATAAATAAGAACAAACTAAAACATACAATAAATTGCTTAAATTAATTGCAAAAATAAAAAGGAAAGAGTTAGAGAAGAAGACACCGTAATTTTTATAGTGGTTCGATCAAACTCGACCTACTCCACTCCCCAAGCACCTCTTGGGAATTTTGAAAAATCTTTCCAACTCTTTCCACGTATTAGAACCCAACCATTACACACCGCTCCTTTTACGGGTTCAAGAGCAAACCCGATCCTTTCCACGGTTTAGGATCAAACCGTTACAAATGTTAGAATTTTTGAAGTACACAATACAACTCTCACTAGAGTGGATTTACAAGTTTAAGCACTCAACAAGTTTATCCTCACAATACAATAACATTCTCTCAAGAATAAGATGAAAAGAAAAAAAATTGGAAACTTAGAGAGAGCAACAATGGAACTTTTGAGTTTGGAGGATTATTGAAATGTAAAATTAGTTGGTTTAAAATTTGGAGAGGAAGATGGTTTATTATAGAGATGAAAATTTTTTAGGAAACCACAATTAATTTGGACTATTGGATTTTGGAAAAGAAAAATCAATGGTGGAGATTTTAAACTAAACTAGTCGTTAGATACAAACAAAATATAATATTAAATTCCTTTTCTTTTGAAATTCATTTTCTTTTTAAAATTAATCCAAAAATAAAAAACATACCATGTGTAAAAAAAATAGTTGTTAGACACAAAAATAAAATAATATTAAATTTATTCTCCTTTTAAATTTCTTTTAAATTTCATTTTTTTTAAAATTTTAAATCAATCCAAAAATCAAAAGTCCATTATATGTTAATCTCTTAATGATCCACCATTCAACCAATATGCTGCCACATGTCTACATGGTCTGGTTATGTCACGTCATCCACCATGGTATTTTTTCTATAGACTTGTTTCGGTCATATCGTCTTCGTTTTAGCTCCGATTTGAGTGATTCAAGAGGTGTTGGAATCGTTGTTCCGAGCTCTACGCTATGGATATATTAAAACACTAAGATTTTCAGTAATTAAAAATTGAGTTTGTCATCATCAAAATATTGATTAATTAATTAATCAAAAATAATTAATTTGAGATTAAGGGCCAAAAAGCCAACAGAGCATCCATGCATAATTTATATTATAATTGTTATAATATATGGTTGAATGAATGTATGGAAAGTATGCTATAGCATGATTCATTACTTAGTTGTATAATTGTTATATATTAGTAATGAATGGAGATTGCATAAAGCATGACATTACCTAAGGTTAATTTATTAATGTTATAATTAACTGAAGTATGTCAAGCATGCAATGGTTGTTTTTAATTGTTTCATTTATTTATAATTGTTATAACTTAAATGAAATTAGAATTAAAATCAATAATTAAGAGTTGCATGCAAACCTTAGGTTACAATCATTTTTTAAAATTGTTTTAAAATATGATTGAGAAGATCTAAGATCACATTTCTAATGAGATTAGAAATCTAAGTTTAATCTTTTAATCGGTTTAATAGGATTAAATTGATTCTTAATAAAAGATTAAAGATGTAACAAATATATCTATAAGGGACCTTTTGGCTAAGGTGGGATCTAGCTAGGCTAGGGTATTTAAGTTGATGGAAACGTCGCAACCCTACCTGGGAACCTACCTAGAAAGGTGAATTAGATAGATTTGTTACATGCATGCAAATTTGATCAAGGTCTATTAAAGAGTTTAATGAGACTTCAATCAAAATTGTTTAATCATCAAAGATAAAATCAATAGCCAGATTTGTCCTAAGTTAATTAATCCTGGGTAGAACACTCAGTGGGAGGACAATGGGGTATATGATACTTCATTTTGCCTCTACACGTTTCTTCCTACACACCTGAAATCTACTCTCAGCCTCGAGGCACCATGGATGTCCCCCTACGGGTGGCATTTGGGTAGGTCAATAACAAGGTGAATGGAGAGAGTGTTTATAGTAAGTGGGAGCGGGACGTGTGGTAACACATTCTTCGGTCTCTCTCATTAGGCTAATAAAATTTCATGCATCGCCTTGTGATATTGTAGGTGTCCCCCTAAAGGATGATTGTATTGCATGATGCTGTACTCGATCTCCAGAAATGGATAGGGTTGCTTTAGTTTTATGTCCCAATTGGTTTTTCCCTACGACTAGTTCATTGGGACAAAACTCTAGAACCTAAAATGAGGATGTTAACAAATTCTGGATCGAACAATGGTGACTGTTAGTTACAGTGACAAGGTGTTGTTTCTGTCTAATGATTGAGAATATCTCATTTTAATGAAAGGGCACTTGATCACCCTACGGGGACTTTTGTCCTGCCTCACTGAAACATCATTGCAAAATAGATGTAACTTAAGGTACACTAGACTATTTTTCTAAAACACTAATTGGTTTTCTTAAATGGTTTAATACATGTAGACTAAAATAGTTTGTTTTTTCTCAACAAATTCTTTAAATAGCTACTGCTACTTTAAGTTTACTCGCTGGGATAAGTTAACAGGAGAGAATTACGCTTGTTGGAGAAACACAATCAACACAATTCTAATCATCGATGATCTTCAATTTGTCCTGATGGAGGATCGTCCTCCTATTCCAACTTACAATGCTCCTCGAAATGTTCGAGAAGTATATGAGCATTGGACACAGGCAAACAAAAAGGCCCAAGCGTACATCTTAATGAAGTCTTGGCTAAGAAGCATGAGCCCATGCTCACAACTCGTGAGATCATGGAGTCTCTGAGGGGAATGTCTGGACAACCATCTACACAGCTCAGGCATGACGCTCTAAGACACATCTTCAATGCCCGTATGCAAGAAGGGACATCTGTTGGAGAACATGTTCTTAACATGATGGTTCACTTCAATGTAATGGAGATGAATAGGTCAAGCATCGATGAAGCCAGTCAGGTTAACATTATACTGGAATCTTTACCTGAAAGTTTCTTACATTTCCATAGCAATGTTGTTTTGAACAGGATTGACTACAACCTGACCATTATGCTCAATGAGCTATAGGCCTTCAAATCCTTGTTGAAAATCAAGGAGAAGAAGGGTAAAGCAAATGTTGCTTCATCTTTTAAAAAGTTCCATAAAGGTTCAACTTCTGGAACTTAGTCTGTACCTTCTTCCTGCAGCACCAAAAAGTGGAAGAAGAAGAATGGTGGAAAGGGGAAGGCTAACCCTGTAGTTGCTGCTCATAGGGGTAGACAACCCATCAAGTCTAAAAAAGGAAAATGTTTCCACTCCAACCAAGATGAGCATTGGAAGTAGAACTGCCTCAAATATTTGGCAGAAAAGAAGAAGGCTAAACAAGGTAAATATGATTTTCTTGTATTAGAAACCTATTTAGTGGAAAATGATGATTCTGCCAGGATTATTGACTCTAGGGGCACTAACCATGTTTGTTCTTCATTTCAGGGAATTAGTTCCTGGCAGTAACTAAATGCTAGTAAGATGACGATGCGAGTTGGAACCGGGTACATCATCTCAGCTGTGGCAGTAGGAGGTTTCCGATTGACTTTACAGAACATATTTCTTGTTTTAAAAGATGTATATGTAGTTCCTGATTTAAAAAGGAACTTAGTTTCTTTAAAGTGTTTGCTTGAACAATGTTATAATATCATATTTCTTTCCAATAAAGCATTTATTTCTAAGAATGATGTTGATATTTGTTCTGCAAAATTGGAAAATAATCTTTATGTGCTAAGACTATTAGCAACTAATGCCTTCCATAACACTGAGATGTTTAAAACTGCAGTAACTCAGCATAAAAGACTTAAAATTTCTCCTAAAGAAAATGTGCAACTTTGGCACTTAAGACTAGGACACATCAATCTCAATAGGATTGAAAGGTTGGTGAAGAATAGACTTCTAAGCGAGTTAGAAGAAAATTCTTTACCTGTGTGCGAGTCATGCCTTGAAGGCAAGATGACTAAGAGACCTTTTACTGAAAAAGATCACAGGGCCAAAGAACCTTTAGAGCTAGTACATTCAGACCTCTGTGGTTCGATGAATGTAAAAGCTAGGGGAGGTTATGGATATTTCATCACTTTTATTGATAACTATTCAAGATATGGGTACGTTATTTAATGCAACATAAGTCTGAATCTTTTGAAAAGTTCAAAGATTTCAAGGCTGAAGTTGAAAATGCATTAAATAGAATGATTAAAACATTTCGATCTGATCGAGATGGAGAATTTATGGATTTAACATTCCAGAACTATATGATAGATCATGGATATCTCAACTCTCAGCATCTGGTACACCTCAGCAAAATGGTGTATCAGAAAGGAGAAATTGAACTCTGTTGGATATAGTTTGGTCTATGATGAGTTATGCTTCCTTACCTGACTCATTTTGGGGTTATGCAGTAGAGACTGCAACGTACATCCTGAACTGCGTTCCTTCCAAGAGTGTTGCTAGAATACCTTTGGAGTTATAGAATGATCGTAAAGCTAGTTTACGTCATTTCAGAATCTGAGGTTGCCCAGCACATGTGCTTGAGGCTAATCCTAAGAAATTGGAACCACGTTTAAGATTGTGCCTATTTGTAGGCTACCCCAAATAAATGAGAGGAGGTTACTTCTTTGATCCTAAAGAAAACAAAGTATTTGTATCGACAAATGCTACTTTTCTTGAAGAAGACTACATAAGGGAGCATAGACCTAGAAGTAAGATTGTGTTTAATGAGATTTCCAAAGAAACTATTGAATGCTCAACAAAAGTTGTTGAAGAATCTAATACCTCAACAAGAGTTATTGAAGTAGGTTCATCTAGTAGGTCAAATTCACCTCAAGTGTTGAGGAATCCTTGACGTAGTGGGAGGGTTGTGAACCCACCTATTCGCTATATGAGTTTAACTGAAATCATGGCTATGGTAGTTGATGGCGAAGTTGAGGATCCATTGTCTTACAAGAAGGCAGTGGAGGATATTGACAGAGATGAATGGATCCAAGCGATAGATCTCCAAATGGAGTCTATGTACTTCAATTTCCTATGGGATCTTGTAGATCAACCTGATCGAGTTAAACCTATAGGCTGTAAATGAATCTACAAGAGGAAACGGGGTGCTGATGAGAAGGTGCAAACCTTCAAGGCTAGACTGGTGGCAAAAGGTTATACTAGGTAGAGGAAGTTGACTTTGAGGAGACTTTCTCGCCTGTTGCCATGCTTAAGTCTATCCAGGTCCTCCTATCCATTGCCTCATATTATGACTATGAGATTTGGCAAATAGATGTCAAGACTGCATTTCTGAATGACAATCTTGAGGAAACCATTTACATGGTGTAACTAGAGGGATTCATAACCCAAGGTCAAGAGCAAAAGATTTTCAAGCTTAATCGGTCCATTTATGGATTGAAACAAGCTTCTTGATCTTGGAACATAAGGTTTGATACTCCGACCAAATGTTATGGCTTTGATCAAAACGTTGATGAGCCTTGTGTCTACAAGAAGATCATCAACAATTCAATAGTTTTTCTAGTGTTATATGTAGATGATACCCTACTTATTGGAAATGATGTAGGTTTACTAACTGCAGTTAAGAACTAGCTAGTGACCCAATTCCAAATGAAAGATTTAGGAAAGGCTCAGTTTGTTATGGGTATTCATATCTTTAGAGATCGAAAGAACAAAATACTAGCTTTGCCTCAAGCATCGTATATTGACAAGATGTTTGTCAAATATTCGATGTAGAACTCCAACAGGGGCTTATTGCCTTCCAAGCACAGAGTTATATTGTTTAAAGTACAGTGTCCTAAGACACCTCAAGAGGTTGAGAAGATGAGACGGATCCCCTATGCATGTGCTGTAAGCAGCTTGATGCATGCGATGTTATGTACTAGACCTGACATCTGCTATGCAGTGGGGATAGTCAGTAGATATCAATCTAATACAGAATTAGATCACTGGATCTCCGTTAAAAACATCCTCAAGTATCTACGGAGAATGAGGGACTACATGCTCGTGTATCGTTCTAAGAATTTTATCCTTATGGGATACACGGACTCTGATTTTCAGACTGATAAGGATTCTAGGAAATCTACATCAGGATCAGTGTTCACTCTTAATGAAGGGGCAATAATATGGCGAAGCACCAAGAAAGGGTGCATCACCGACTCCACAATGGAGGCTGAGTATGTAGCGGCTTGTGAAGCTGCTAAGGAAGTCGTTTGGCATAGAAAATTCTTGACTAGTCTGGAAGTTGTTCCAGGCATGTCAAAGCCCATCACACTTTACTGTGACAATTGTGGTGCTATGGCTAATTCCCGAGAGCCAAGAAGTCACAAGCCCGACAAACATATAAAGCAGAAGTATCGTGTCATACGAGAGACTGTGCATCGAGGGGACGTGATTGTCACTCAGAGAGCTTCGGAGCACAACGTTACTGATTTGTTTACAAAGGCCCTCATGGTTATGGTGTTTGAGGGTCACTTACAGAGTATGAGTCTATGGGAAAGGCCATGTCTGGACTAGGGAAAGTGGGAGATTTGTACTGGGCGCGTGTTATGTCCTAGTTTATTATTTGTATACTTTGTATTTTGACTATATTATACACCCCACTAGCTTTAGGTCAAGTGGGAGATTGTTGGGGTTGATGCTCTAAATCTAGTAAGGTTCTATAGTTTGTAAACATTATTGAACAAACTCATTTTTTATTTAATAAAATATATGATATTTTAGTTGCTTTAACTACAAACCAATAAACTAACATCCAAGGTTATCTTTTGTAACTTAAACATGTATGTAGAGACATATAGGTGGATCATGTTTAAGTGATAACCTAAATGGTCTGTAGTAGATGGATAAGGCTGGGTACCTTATCTTGGTGACACTACAAGTATGGTCCACTTTGTAGGTGTTACAATTGTTGTAAAGTGTTACAAATAATCGGATCCTAATCATTCATGTATAGAAATGTGAGTGGAGATATTCTATAAAAAGGAGTTTGTATAAGACCGAACCACGAAATGTTTAGTCTCGTTATATAACGTGGTTCATATAGAGACTTACATTTCACCAGAAGAACCATAGGTAATATGACCTGAATCCTAAGTGAGTTGTGAACTCCTGCCTATGAGGGTAGTCCTTTGATTTGTATGGGTGAGAGTGGCCAAATCGCCGACTCAACAAGCCTACCATTTTGTGGATTTGTTTGATTGGAGTGCTGGAAACACAGCTACAGAAGATGAAATTCACTCCTTCCCCGAGACAGGGGAAGTAGATAAATTGCTTCCTTAAGGGCTGATTCCGGATCTTGAACAATGTGGTGCCACACCCTCCTGGCCCGAGAAGGGTTTAGTCATAGTTGAACTATGATTTGTTGTTCATTGGATGGATTAGTGGTACTTAAGGACTTAGATGTAACTACATGAGGTCAATCAGTAATTTGGCCAACTATACTTACGAGCAATTTGTGAAGGGCCATCGTACTGTTGATTGGTTATATCCAATAGACAAAGAAATATATCTGTAGTGCGAAGAGTGCAGCTGTCGGTCTTTAGTGGAGTGCCCAACAGTTAACGGATGGCAAATAATTTAATTAAAGAGTTTAATTAATTATTCATGTACTGTTGGAGCTTCAAGATACAGGTCCACGAGGTTCCCTTGGTAGCTCAATAGGATTAATTGAGAATCAGTTTTTGGATTAATTTGAATTGTTCAAATTAAGAGAGGGATTTAAATATATATGATATAATTAACTTGATTCAATTATATGTGATATAATTGTTATAATGTATTTGATACATTATAGCTTAATGAGAGGAAATAAATATTTGAATGAGATTCAAATATAGTTTTTATGAATTGGATTCATAGTTGTAAATTTAATATAAATATGATTTATATTAAATGTCACATAAAAGAGAAAAAAAGCTATAGTTTATATTGTATGTGATACAATATTAAAACTATAGGTTAAATGTTACATTTGATATAACATATAATTTAATATATATATAATATGATAAGTTAGTTATCATATTTATATTTATATTAATTATTATTTAACTCCCTTCCCCTTCTTTTCTCTCTACCCACGTAAGTGATTGGTGATTATTTTTTGGCAAGTAGAAAAGAAAAGGTTTCTTTTTCTTCTTGCAGATGAAGATAATCGATTTTGATAGTGTTAGAAAACAATAGAAGAGTTTTGTATGTTTTTGAGTTTTTGAGAACACTCTAATTCTTTCTTCCTCTCCACAAAAGTTTTCCCTTAAATTCAAAATAGCCAGAGCCCATTACTCCTGGGTTCTCACCCTGAGAATACCGAGGAAACATTCATGGTCGTGTTTGTTCTTGTTTGAGGTTATTCTTAAAGAAAGTCTTCAAGGGGTTCGTGAACTATTCGAGGGAAATTGTGAAGAAAGGTCTTCAAAGGTAAGATTTTTGAAACTCTTTCTTTAGCATGCTGTAATTTATAATTAAATGCATATTTTGTTTCTTGTTTACTGTAAAATTTGCATTCAATGAAAAATGGAATTTGGTCGATCCGCTTCCGCTCAAGTTTCTCTCCCCAAAGAGTTCATTCAATAACTATATGTTATATGATATATAACTTATAACTTATAGTTTAATATTGTATCAAATAGAATATAACCTATAGTTTTAATTTTTTCATTATACATGGTATTTAATATAAATCTCATTTATACTAAATTTAATTATATGAATCCAATTCACATAATTAATATTTGAATCATATTCAAAAATTTATTTTCTCTCAATTAAACTTTATTTTATAATGTATCAAATACATTATATTAATTATATCATATATAATTAAGTTAAATTAATCATACCACATATAATTGATTCTCTCAATTAATCTTAACAATTCAAATTAATCCAAAATTGATTCTCATAAATCCATATTGAGCTACAGAAGGGATCTTATAGACTTATAGATTGAAGCTTCAATAGTACTTGAATAACTAATCAAACTTCTTTAATTTAATTATTCCACTAAAGATTGAAAATAGCACTCTTTGCACTACAGATATATTTCTATGTCCATTTGATATAACCAACTAATAATGCGATTACCCTTCACAAATTGCTTGTAAGTACAGTTGGGCTAAAATTACCATTTTGCCCTTATAGTTACATCTAACTCCTTAAATACCACCAATCCCTCTAATGAACAATAAGTCATAGTCCAACTTGTTGGGGTTGATGCCCTAAAGTCTCGTGTCATGTAGTTTGTAAACAGTTTGTACGAACACTTGTGGTGCTAATATATGATATTTACTTCACATCTTGTATTATTGCTCAGTTATTTGTTTTATTTGCTTTACCACAAACCAATAAACATAAAATCCTTGGTTATCTGTATGTGACTCAAGCATGTATGTGGTGACATACAAGTGGATCATGTCTTGAGTGATAACCAAAATGGTCTGTAGTATATGGATGTAGGAGGGAAACCCTTATCCTGGTAACGCTACGGATGCGGCCCACTTTGTGGAATGGTCACAAGTGTTGTGACTTGTCACAGATGGTTTGATCCTGATCATTCGTGTTGGGGACATGCGAGCGGGGCGTCCTATACAAAGAGTTTGTATAAGACCTAAGTGTTAACGTCTCGTTATATAACACCGTTCATGACAGGGACTTCACTTCACTAGGATGACCATAGGTAACATGACCTCAATCCTAAGTGAGTTTGGAACTTCTGCTATTGAGGGCGGTCCTTTGATTTGTATGGGCATGAGTGGCCAGTTTGCCGATTCAAACCTACTATTTTAGGGATTCATCTGATTTGGGAGCTGGGAACTCAGCTAAACAAGATGGAATTCAGTCCTTCCCCGAGGCAAAGGTAAGTAGATAGATAGTTCCCTTAAGGGCTGATTCCGGGGCTTGAACGATGTGGCGCCACACACCTTTTCTTGGCCCAAGAGGTATTCACACATAATGGACTATGTTGCATTGTTCATTAGAGGAATCAGTGGTACTAAAGAAGTGATATGTAACTATAGGGGAAAGCCGATAATTTGGCTCAGCTGTACTTACGAGCATCTGTGAAGGGTCATCATACTCATGATTGGTTATATCCGATGGACACAGAAATATATCTGTGGTAAGAAGAGTTTAGCTGTTGGTCTTTAGTGGAATGCCTGACAGTTAACGGATGGTGGATCTCATGGCTAAAGAGTTTGGTCAGCCATTCACGGACCATTGGAGCTTCGAGCCACAGGTCCATTAGGTCCCCTGGGTAGCTTGAATAAGTCGAGAACCAGTATTTGGGATAATTTGAAATGTTCAAATTGACAAGAGGAAGTTCGATTATATATGATACAATTGGACTAGTTAATTATATATGATATAATTGGCTAAATGTATGAGATACATTATTTTGGAGGAAATTAGATATAAATATGATTTATATCAAGTAGAGGAGAAAATACTATAGTAGATACGTGATATCAAACTATAGGGTAAAAATTATAATATGATTATATTTATTATTAATTAATTGGTTAATTATAAGATAATTATGCCAAAAATCACGTTTGGATGTGGGTTAGTGGGATACTATCAGTTATTGTAATCGATGAGATAAAAATGAAATTGTTTCATTTTGAATCGTCGTCCCAAAAGAAAAGAGAGAAGGCGCGCGTTGGAGAAAAGAAAACGATCGCTTAAGTTTTTTTGAGAGTCTATACGATAGCACTCTCCGCCTAAACGATTGTCTACCTCGTGCCTAAACGATCACACACTGTCGCCTACACAATCGCATAGCTTCTCTAAACAATCATATAGTGTGCCAATTTTACTAAACGATCGTGCAGTAAATCCTAAACGATCGTGCAGTAAATCCCTCCCACTTGCTTATCGCCTACACGATTTATGTTTCCTCCTTCCTCTACCAAATTCACCCAAGGCCATCATTTGGGTTTTCACTCTGAGAATACCTCGGGCTTTTTAGTGGTGGTGTTATCCCTACGGCGTTCATGTTCGTGCGGTTGTTCGTGTTACTATTGGTGATGTTGTTGCTGGTGTTGGTAAATCGCTTTAAGGGTTCCGCTGCTTGGAGTGCCGAAGTGTGAAAAACATCTTCAATTGGTATGGCACCCTTTCCTTTGTTATTTATCTTGTTCTTAGCATGCCATTAATTAAGTTTTGTTTCAATAACTGTTGGTTTGAATGTATAATATGTATTTCGGTCACGGTGAGATCGGAGCGATCCGAACGCACTCATGGAAATCTACGATATGAGATCCTTCACAACTATGACCAAACCCCTCTCCGGCCAAGAGAGGGTTTGACACCACATTCTTCAAGCTCCAAAATCAACCCTTAAGGGAGCATTTTATCTACTTACACCGACATTAGGGAAGGAGTGAATTCCATTTTATGTAGTTGTGTTCCCAGTTCCCTAATCAGATGAATCCCCAAAATGGTAGGCTTATTGAGTCGACGATTTTGCCACTCTCACCCATACAAATCAAATGACCGCCTTCATAGGCAAGAGTTCACAACTCACTCAGGATTTAGGTCATGTCGCCTATGGTCATCCTTGTGAAATGAAAGTTTATATTATGAACGATGTTATATAATGAGACTAATCATTTCATAGTCCGACCTTATACAAACTACTTTGTATAGAACACCTCCGCTCACATGTCTCTACATGAATGATCAGGATAAGATCATTTGTAATCCTTTACAACAATTGTAATATCTACAAAACGAGCTGTATTCGTAGTGTCACCAGGATAAGGTACCTAAACTTATCCATCTACTACAGACCATTTAGGTTATCAATTAAACATGATCAACATGTATGTCTCTACATACCTGTTTAAGCTACAGATGATAACCTTGGATGTTAGTTTGTTGGTTTGTGGGTTAATGCTACTAAATACCGAATAAAACATCTCATATTTTTTAAATAAATAAAATTATTTGTGTTGGGGTTGATGCCCTAAACTCTCATAGGGTCCTGTAGTTTTGTAAACAAATGTATGAACAAACGCTTGTGATGTAATAATATGAGATATTTTCTTCACTGTTATCTATGAAACATGAGATGTTTTATTTGCATTTACCATAAACCAATAAACTAAGATTCCTAGTTGTCGTTGTAACTTAAGCATGTATATGGAGATATACAAGTGGATCATGCCTTAGGTGATAACCAAAATGGTCTATAGTATATGGATATAGGAGGGAAACCTTACCCTAACGATACTACGAATGCAGCCCGCTTTGTCGATAGTTACAAGTGTTGTGACGTGCTACATATGGTCTGATCTTGATCATTCATGGGGAGATATACGAGTAGGGGTGTCCTATACAAAGGAGTTTGTATAAGACCGGACCATGAAATGTTTAGTCTCGTTATATAACGTCGCTCATGATATAGACTTCATTTCACTAGGATGACCATAGATTATATGACCTTAATCCTAAGTGAGTTGGGAACTCCTGCCTATAAGGGCGGCCCTTTGATTTGCATGGATATGAGTGGCCAGATTGCCGACTCAAACCTACACTTTGGGGATTCATCTAATTGGGGAGCTGGGAACTCAGCTACACAAGATGAAATTCACTCCTTCCCCAAAGCAAGGGTAAGTAGATAGATTGCTCCCTTAAGGGCTGATTCCGAGGCTAGAACGATGTGACGTCACACACCTTCTCATGGCCCAAGAGGTGTCCACTCATAGTAGGACTATGTGAAGGAAATAGAACATGAGGATTTCCATGAGCAGCGAAAGAATCTTTCCAAATTACAATCGTATATGAACTTTATAATTACAATCACAAACGGAAACATACGGTTATGCGAAATACAGAAATTACAACATGCTATACAAAATATCAAAGACAATAATCAACACACTTTTGTAGACTCATCTCCGAGTTCCTTGATCACGAACACCCCAAACACCATGAACGACCTCTATAGAAGCTCGACAGTGTCGAGTTGAGTATGACACCACCAAAAAGGTTATCTTGGTATTCTCGGTGTGAGAATCTAGAGGGTGGGCTCTGTGTGGACTTGGTTTGAGGCAGAAAACCGGAGGAATCACAATCGTGTAAACGATTGAGCAAGTGGGAGATGAAACAACCTATCATATAGGTCGATGCCTAATCGTTTAGGAAAAGCCATGCGATTGTCTAGCAAAAGCTATGTGATCGCTTAGCTTATCACTTAGCTGAGTGTCTATCGCCTAAAAACACTCCACGATCGTTTAGCTAACTCCAAGTTGTCGCTTAGTAAATTTTATTTACTTGACAACTTCTCCGTGAGTATTTTTCGAGATTGAGAATCTCAAATCAACATCTTCCTTTTCTTACTTCTTTCTAAAATTAGGAAAACATTATTCCTTTTTATCTCACGGTTATCATGAAACCACCAATAATCCCCCACTAAATTGGTTATTAGAGAAAAAGAGATCATTATCCAATAATTAATATTATTATAAACATAAATGATAACCAACTTATCATATTATATTTATAACCTATAGTTTTAATATTTCATCTCATAAAACATACAAACCATAGCTCTTTTTCTATTCCATGGAACTTAATGTAAATCTAATTTACATTAATCCTCCACTAAATGTATCTCATACATCATACTAATCATATCATATATAATCGAATTACCTCTTGTCAATTTGAACATTTTAAATCAACACCAAGAACTAATCCTCAACTTGAACCCATTAAGTTACCAAGGGGACCTTATGGACCTGTAGCTCGAAGGTCCAACAACACGTAAATAACTGACTAAACTCTTTAGTCACGGGATCCACCATCCGTTAACTGCCAGGCACTCCACTAAAGACCAACAGCTAAACTCTTCTTACTACAGATATATTATGTGTCCATCTTAACCAATCAACAGTGCGACAACCCTTCACTCGTAAGTACAGCACGACCATTACCGTTATGCCTCTGTAGTTACATCTAACTCCTTAAGTACCACTGAATCCTCTAATAAACATAAGTCATAGTCTTACTATGACTGGGACCTCTCTTCCAAAGAAAAGCTGTGACCACTATGTTCAAGCCTCGGAATCAGCCCTTAAGGGAGCAATCTCTCTACTTACCCCTGCTTCGGGGAAAGAGTGAATTCTATCATGTGTAATTGAGTTCCCAGATCCCAAATCAGACAAGTCCCCAAAAATATAGGCATGTTGAGTTGGAAATCTGGCCACTCTCACCCATACTAATCAAAAGACCGCCCTCAAAGGCAGGAGTTCCCAAAACACTCAAGATTGAGATTGTGTCACCTATGGTCATTTAGGTGAGATGTAAGTCTCCAGTATCAACGGCATTATATACAGAGTCTAGTCATCTCGTGGTCTAGTCTTATACAAACTCTTTGTATAGGACACCCCCATTCGCATGTCTCCACATAAATGGTCAGGATCTACCGTATCTGTAGTGTCACCATGATCAGGTATCCCACCTTAATCCTTATACTACAGACCTATTTAGGTTATCACTTAAGGCATGATCCACTTGTATATCACATATACATGCTTAAGTTTACATAAGATAGCCATGGAGCTTTGTTTATTGGATATGAGTAAATGCCAGAATGAACTAATTATTATTTTATTCATAAAACAATGTGTATAATTACAAACAATGAGAATCCGGGAGAATTAGAACACCAATCCCAACACTATGATGGTTCATTAGAGGGACCAGTGGTACTTAAGGAGTTAGATGTAACTACAGGGGAAAAATGATAAATTGGCCCAGTTGTACTTACAAGCATCTGTGAAGGGTTATCGTATTGTTGACTGGTTATATCCGATGGACACAAAAATATATCTATAGTGAGAAGAGTGTAGTTGTTGGTCTTTCGTGGAGTGCTCGACAGTTAATAGATTGTGGATTTCGTTACTAAAGAGTTTAGTCAGCTATTCACGTACCGTTGGAGCTTCAAGCTATAGGCTCATAAGGTCCCCTTGGTAACTCAATAGATTCAAGTTGAGAATCAGTTTTTGGGTCAGTTTGAAGTGTTCAAATTGACAAAAGAGAGTTTGATTATATATGATATGATTAAACTAGTTCAATTATATGTAATATAATTGATATGATGTATGAGATACATTATTTGGAGAAATTTGATATAAATATGATTTATATCAAGTAAAGGAGAAAATGACTATGGTTTAAATGTTACATATGATGTGATATTAAAACTATAGGTTATAAATATAATATGATAAGTTAGTTATTATATTTATTTATAATTAAAATATTTATATGATAATTGTTGGTATTTTCTCCTTTAACCGTGCGTGAAAGTGGGAAGTTATATTCAGTTTTCATAACTGAAGGATAAAATGAAAAATGTTTTCATTTTGTAAGGGATCGCTTCATAAAGTGCATAAGCAATCGTTTAGCTAACTAGAGACTGTACGACAACCTTCTAAGCGAGAGACTAAACAATCGTGTAGACGCCTTTGACTAAACGATCGTGTAAAGTTTTACTAAACGACCGCGTGCCTTAGCAAGATTCACTAAACGATCGTGTAGCGTTCTACTAAACGATCGAGTGGTAAGCGATATTCGCTAAACGATCAAGCCTATTTTTCTGAATGATCGTGTACCTGTTGTGTTTTACTAAATGATCGAGCATACAAAGTCTATGTGATATACAATTCCTACTCCCACTTGCTTGATCGTTTGGTTCGATCGTTGCCTCCTCCAACCCTCTACCAAATTCATAACGGAGCCCACACCTCCTGGATTCTCACTCTGAGAATACCAAGGTTACTGAGTGGTGGTGTTCGAGAGGTTACTTGTTTGTGGAGAAGATTGTTCGTGGTTGACCAGACGATTGGGTAGACGATCGTAGAGACAGCGAGAGGTTGTTGGTCCAAATCTTTACAAGAGCGGGAGATTTGTAGAAGAAAAGTTCTTCAAAGATATGTCTCTCGTTCTTTTGCATTTATTTTCTAAAGCATGTCGTAATTTGTTAGAATATGCATAACTGGTTTGTATGTTTGTGAATGCTTGTAATTTTGTCGCAATGAATTTGGATCGATCATGCTTCCGCTCATGGTTTCTCTTTGATAAGAGTTCATTCAGTTTGTATATTACAATTACAAACTACAGAACCCATGAGATTTAGGGCATCAACCCCAACAAAAAGTCCAAATTAGTCGATTCATTCTTTGCAGGTTTAGGCTTGGCTTAGGTGCAAGTCAAATGATGGCCCATCCAATGGGGTATTTTCATCCGTGGTTTGAGGTTTTCGTATTATCTTTCTTACTGCATCTATTCATATGCCTATCATTGATGGCTTCACATCATTCACTTTTGGCAGTTGTCTTTTTAGTTCCTGTTGTCTTGCTCTTCTTGCCTTCTTTTGGTCAGCTCTCATGATAAACTCTTATTTAGTTACGTTTAACTAACATCATTTAATAAAAAATTCTAGTAGTGAGCAAACTTACAAGATCAATTGTTTTACATGTTTAAGTATGATCCTTGTAGCAAGGTTATTTTCATCAATGTTGTCCAACTTATTAGTCATGTTCAACTTCCTTTTGACCTTTTATTTGTTATTCAAGAAACAACATTTGTTATGTGTGTGCGTGTATATATATATATATATATATATATATATATATATATATATATATATTAAGTTCCATTTGTTATATGTATATATATACATTATAAGTTCCAGATCCACATTATTTTTAGTATTTTACCTCTAATTTTTTTGTTGTTGGTGTTGAACCTGTGCACCACAATGGTTGTACCTTTTCAAGAATCTTAGTTGTTGAAGTTTTAGGAGTGTTACTCTGTTAACAAGTTAAAAAATCCAAATAATTTATTTAATATGGAGTAAAAAATAATAATGAATTGCTTTACAGTTTTGAAGAAACATACCAATATTATTCTCTTTCGTTTGTTTGACATTTCTAGCTTCTTGTAAATCTCTCTTTCATCAATTGATCGAATGACTTCATTGTTTTCTTCATCAACATCTTGATTGTCCTATCACAATCAATTTTTCTAGTCAATTTCCATGTATTGTTATAAGATATAATTTGTAACACGCTTATATCAACTCACTTTGACCTCTAGTTCTTTACTTCATTTCTCTACACACTCCTTGTTTTTATCTCCATGATATGTTTCTTTGTATACTGCTGGTGGTATTTTCAATCCATGATCCCTGTTTTCTTGACCTTCTTCGTCCCCATTCTTTTCTTCAAACTATTGTGGGAGCCTCATAAACATCAATCAATTCCTTCTCTTCTTGGTCTTTATCAATATCATCTAGTTCCTTTTCGAACTAGGATGCAGGCTGCTGCCATATAATTCATAATAGATTTGTACTATGAAATATAATAAATAAAATGTAGTTAGTTTACATATTATAAACAGATTGCTTATCGATGCATGTGATTGACCAACTTGTGTAGGCTTCATGTAGTCAATCATTTTGTTTAATGATTCCACCAAGTCATCTATCTTCTTTGTCAACCTTTGTTGACTAATCTTCAAGGCATCAAAGTTTTCCTCATTCTTGTGTTCATCAGTTGTTGTATTTTCTTTATTCCTTCAAACCTTTGTTTCATTTAATCTTTGTCAGATGTAGAACCAAGTCCTTTATTCAAGGATAGTTCAACCACTCTCTTTTTCGGTCTATATCTGCTTAGTTCTTCTTCGACCTCTTGCAAGATCCCTTTTTCCTCCTAGATGAATGGGGCAAAATATGGCATAGTCATTTCTTTTAGGGTTGCAAGTAATGGACAAATTTCAAGCTGTCAAGTAAAGAATGAGATAAGATGTTAGTTTATAGTTTAGAATTTAAGGTCGTACGTCTATTTTCTTTGTATAAATGCTTATGAAGGAATTGGAATTCCCCGCAGTGGAAGCAATTGGACGCATTAATCTCTAAATTTCATTTCACAGGACGCGAAATATTCAAAGTGATGGAAACCTTGGAAAAATATGAACCTAAGCATGCTTTCTACAGTACAAATTAGAGAGGAAATGATTAAGAAATCACATACCCATTGAAGACCAATTCTTCATGTTCATCTTCAATTTGCATCATCTTCTCCCAATCCCACGAACACTGCAACTGAACATCAGCACAGGGTCTTCCCCATTATTCTCAGGGACGAGAACTGTGCAGAGTTGTGGGTTTGCATATAAGTTTGGCAGAAGGGAAGTAAAAAAGAATTGGGAGAAAAAATCTTCTCTATAAAAACCATACAGAGAAGGAGAAGAACCAAAGAGAGAGTGAGAGGGAGAGAACTTTCTCTCTCCACATTTATTAAGTGAAAGAAGGAGAGATTAAGGGGTGAAGGAGTTATAACTCCCCCCTCCCTATTAAATTTGAAATTATTAAATTCAAATTCTAAATTTGAATTAAATATATATATTAATCACTTTAATATATATTTAAACTATATGTTATATCACATGTAACATATAACCTATAGTTAATAGCTTATTGTTCTCTCAATAACTTAAGGTATTAATATGAATTAAATTCATTTTAACTTTAACCTATAGTTTTTATATGAATCATATTCATATAAATAATAGGTGAATCATATTCAAATTATAACACCTCTCAATAAAATATATAAATTTAATACGAATCATATTCATATTAATTTTAACATATAGTTCCTATATGAATCATATTCATATAATTAATATTTGAATCATATTCAAACATTTATTTATCTCATAAAACTATATAAATTTAATATGAATCATATTCACATTAAATATAACATATAGTTTTTATATAAATCGCATTCATATAATTAATATGTGAATCATATTCAAATATTTATTTCTCTCATAAAATTATATTTAAATTTAATATGAATCATATTCACATTAAATTTTAATATATAGTTTTTATATGAATCATATTCATATAATTAATATTTGAATCATATTCAGATATTTATTTCTCTCATAAAAATGTATCAATTTACATTATGTTATGTAATGTATCAATATATACTATTTAACTGTATCTTATACAATTAATTTCTTTTAGTTAATTTGAACAATTCAAATCACACCAAAATTAATATGATCAGTCCTCATTGAGCTAACGAGGGGACCTTATGAACCTATAGATTGATGTCTCCACAAGAATGATCAGGATCATATCATTTGTAGTACTTTACAACAATTTTAACAACTACAAAGCGGGTCGTATCAATAGTGTTACCAAGATAAGACACCCAATCTTATCTATATACTACGAACCATTTAGGTTATCATTTAAACATGATCCACCTGTATGTGAGGAGCTCAAGGTTATCACTTATACCCCTACAGCTTATACCTCTTTTGAATCAAATAATATTTGCTTGAGATCCCTCCATTTGGGTTGGTTGTCTGTAGCTCAATTTACTATCCTTTCAACATTGTTAGAAACCTTCCTGGCAAAGAAATTTTGTAAGGAGCTCAAGGTGGGTATGACCTTGTATGCCCATGTTAAGGTTGGGAATATAAATCTCCCCCCGCCCTATTGATATTCCTGATTTTCTTTCGTTGTGTATTGCTTTATGCATAATATTAACAAGTAAATCAAAAGCAACCCTTCCCCGTGGGTAGTTATAAAAGAGGTCATCGCCATCGACCATCCGTGTGTGGTATACATTCACATTCACCAAATATTGTTTTAAGAGAAGAAAACTTTCCAAGAAATACAACTTCGCCATTTTTATTCAGTCAATTTCACATCCTATCTTGCTCACATTAAAAGCTATGTTAAGGAAATACTTGCTCATTTCCAATGAGTAGGATATCATCCACATGAAGGAACTCAAAATCGAGATTTCCATGAGCGGGTGTAGATCGCTCCAATTTTCATAGTGACCGGAATAAAAATGATATATATTCTAAATAATAGTTATGCATAATACAATTTAACAACAACATGCTCAGTATACAATAAAGCATAGAGTAGAGGCTCATTACCAGAGGAAGACAATCTTCGAATGTATGAACCCACTGTAGAGGAAGAATTCCACCGATCTACCAGCACTCTGGCGAATCTCTCGTCTGAAACTGTACGATCCAAACGTACATGATCAAGAAGATGGGGACAACACCACCAATAGGGAGACCCGAGTATCCTCGACGTCAAAACCCAGAGAGTGGGCTCTGGTGAGTTTGGTAGAAGATGGAGGAAACGAAATCGTGTAGACGACAAGTATGCACGAGAAGAACTTCACTATCGTATAACGGGGACGCTTATCGTATAGTAAAACTAAACAATCGTTTAGGAAAAACTGGACAATCGTTTAGGAAACTGATGTATGATCGTTTAAAGGATACGTGAGTTAGACGATCATTTAGACGACTGAGAAGCTATCGTATAGGCTCTCGACGATCAGTCTTTCACGTTTTCTTTTGGGCACAGGATTCTTTTGCACGATTCAATTCTTCTCACAAATTGAAAACTATTTTCAACTTGTATCCTGCCGGTTACATAACCTTCGGTGCCCATAATCCCATTTCCTAAACGTGAAAAATTGGTTAATTAAAATTAATTAATCAATTAATTTATTTAATAAATATAATCATATTATATTTATACCTATAGTTTGATATCATATATCTACTATAGTATCTTTCCTATATTTGATATAAATCATACTTATATCTAATTTCCTCCAAAATAATGTATCTCATACATTTAGCCAATTATATCATATATAATTAACGATTCCAATTATATCATATATAATTGTACTTCCTCTTGTCAATTTGAACATTTCAAATTAACCCAAACACTAGTTCTCGACTTTATCCAAGCTACCCAGGTGACCTAATGGACCTGCGACTCGAAGCTCTAATGGTACGTGAATAGCTGACTAAACTCTTTGCCACAAGATTCACATCCGTTAACTATCAGTGATTCCACTAAAGACCAACAGTTGAACTCTTCTTACCACAGATATATTTCCGTGTCCATTGGATATAACCAATTATGAGTATGATAACCCTTCACAGATGCTAAAAATACCTAGGCCAATTTCCGTTTTGCCCTTGTAGTTACATCTCACTTCTTAAGTATCACTGATTCCTCTAATGAACAATACAACATAGTCCAACTATATGTGAACACCTCTCGGGCCAAGAGAATGTGTGTGGTACCACATCGTTCAAGCCCCCAAAATTAGCCATTAAGGGAGCCATCTATCTACTTACCCCTGCGTCAGGAAAGGAGTGAATTCCTTTTGTGTAGCTGAGTTCCCAACTTCCAAATCAGACGTATCCCCAAAATGGTAGGTTTAAATCGGCGATTTGACCACTCGCACCCATACAGATCAAAGGACCGCCCTCAATGGCAAGAGTTCCCAACTCACTCAGGATTGAGGTCATGTTACCTATGGTCATCCTAGTGAAGTGAAGTCTCTGTCATGAACGGTGTTATATAACGAGACATTAACACTTCGTGGTCAGGTCTTATACAAACTCTTTGTATAGGACGCCCCCGCTCGCATGTCCCCAACACGAATGATCAAGCTCAGATCATCTGTGGTAAGCTACAACACTTGTGACCATTCCACAAAGCGAGTCACATCCGTAGCGTTATCAGGATAAGGTTTCCCTCCTATATCCATATACTATAGATTATTTTGGTTATCACTCAAGACATGATCCACTTGTATGTCATCACATACATGCTTGAGTCACATACATATAATTAGGGATTTTATGTTTATTGATTTGTGGTAAAGCAACTAAAAAAAGTAAACGAACAAAACAACAAGATGTGAAGTAAATATCATATATTAACAATCACAAGTGTTCGTATGTACTGTTTACAAACTATAGGACACGAGACTTTAGGGCATTAACCCCAACACTACATACAGCACGAGGAAAGCTACTGAGTTGTTGATGATTTCCTTGTAAACACAAGACTCATCAACATTCTAATCAAAGCCATAAGATTTGATCGCAATATCAAATCTTATATTCCAAGATCTAGATGCTTATTTCAACCCATAAATGGACCGATTAAGCTTGCAAACCTTTTACTCTTGATCTTTTTCAATGAATCCTTCTGGTTGAACCATGTAGATGGTCTCCTCAAGATTACCATTTAAAAAGGCAATCTTGACACCCATTTGCCATATCTCATAGTCATAATATGTGGCTATAGACAAGAGAATCCTAATAGTCTTTAACAGGACAACAGGTGAGAAAGTTTCTTCACTCCACTCCCTCAACCTGGGTATAACTCTTTGCCACAAGTCTAGCCTTAAAGGTCTGTACCTTTCCATCTACACTTCTTTTTTTTCTTGTAGATTCATTTACAACCTATAGGTTTTACCCCATCAGGTTGATCTATAAGCTCTCAGATAGAATTGAAGTACATAGACTCCATTTCTAGATTCGTGGCTTTAATCCATTCATCTTTGTCAACATCTTTCATTGTTTGCTTATAAGACAATGGATCCTCAACACCATTGGACATAATATATCTATAAGGAGTGCAACTATGGGCTTTAGTGGAGTGACCCATTAGTTAATGAATGGGGATTAATTCAGTGTAAAGAGTTTAGCCAATTAATCTCGGATCGTTGGAGCCCATGATCTGTAGGTCCACGAGGTCCCCCTACTAGCTCATAAATGGATTAGCCTTAGAGTAGCGCGATAAGTTAATTTGAAACGTTCAAATTAGAATTAAGGGAATTAGTAATTATATGAGATATAATTACGCGTTTAATTTTGGAATTAAACGGAATTGCTGAATTAATTAATATTCAAATATGATTTAAACATTAAATTCATAAGGTGGAATTTGTGTAAAATTAATTTAATATTCTATATTAAATTAATTATAATTGTTTAATTAATTATTTATTATTAATTTTATTAAAAAATTAATTTTGTAAAATTAATAATAATTTCAATTTTGAAATCAAAATTGATTTTGNTTATTATTAATTTTATTAAAAAATTAATTTTGTAAAATTAATAATAATTTCAATTTTGAAATCAAAATTGATTTTGGAAATCAATTTGTAAATTAGAAAATTTGGAAAACACAAATTTGTGGAAATGTTGGATTTCTCCACTATCAACCAAGTTGCTCACAACAATCCCACTTAATTTTGCTTCAATTATCCAAGCATGAGCTACACCTCATGCAGCCTTCTTCTTTGCATGAATATCCTGCAATAAATAGAGAAGATGGAAGTGGAATTGAGGCATGCATCAGTTGAATTTTTACAGAAAAATTTGAGTTGAAGAAAGTGTTCTTCAAGTGGGTGCAACACCGAGTTCTTCTCCAAATTCCTTTCATTCAATCTTATTTTGAGTCCTATAACTCAATCTAAAGCTCCAAGAGAATAGTAGAGAAGATCTTAAAGTGGTTCACAAGAAGAATTGGAGAAGATTTACAGCTGAATTCGAGATTAAAAAGGTTCTACAAAGGTATGATTTGAAACTCTCTTATTATTGTATGAGCATGCTTTATTTACAACCAAAATTAATGAATTAGACTACTTAATGATCCTTGTTGCTTCCGCTGCATGTTGATATTCTCCTTCAAAAATATATATATATATTTAATTTTAAAATATGAAAAAGCATACAAAATTAAAAAAAGAAAAGCATACAAAATTTTTTAAAAAAAAAAACAAAAAACCATGAAATCGAACCGAACCGAACCAAACCAAACCAAACCAAACCGCTTATAATTTTTAGAAAATATAAAGAAGCATAAATTTTTTTAAAAAAATAAAATTAAAAAAACCGTGAAACCAAACCGAACCAAACTGCTTATATGTGGTTCGGTTTGATTTAAAAAAATATACTTTTTAAAATTTGCAATTTGGTTCAGTTTGAGCCCCAAACCGAACCGAACTGAACCGTGAACACCCCTAGCAACAACTACTGATGTTCAATCCTCACTTTCTAAATCACTGATGATAATTTATAATTCTTCCATCTGATTGACTACCAACTTTGTATCAATCATCTTATAATCTAATAATTTTCCTTGCTAGGAATTTCTTAATACCAACATCTTCCAACTTGTAATTCTTGTCTAATGCCTCCATAATAGTTTTGATATACTGTAGGCATTGCAATAGATATTATACAAAGTGTCCTTAAGACTACTAAGTATATAATTACGGCATAGGAAGTTCGAATGCATCCATGCTTGCTTCTCAGCTTCTGTTTCAGGAGTTACAGCATTTGGTGGGGTAATTGGGCAATCTTCCTTCAAAATGTGACCAATATTCAATGTGGTGAGATGAAAGAACATCTTCTGTTATCACCTCTTGAAGTTGTCTCCTTGGAATTTCTCTAGTTTTTCAGCATGAGGTTTGACAAATGGTCAATCCCGTCATGGTAGAAGTAGAAACATTGGTGGAGGAGTTTGGAACCATCAATTCAAATACTAATTGTCTTCAGATTGTTGAGGAAAATGGAATATATATTAACTGAATACACTAGAAAATTGATTATACCTCAATTAGAAACAATTATATAGTATTCAAACTCAAACTTAAGCTAAATGATGTAACATGGCTTAAATATGAAAATAACCAAAGACTTGAAAGAACCTCAAAATCTTTAGAGACTCCAAAACGTAGTTGAGGCACGCTTCTGATAAATGTTGTCCTCAAGACAACTATTTGCTTTATACTAGCTGCAAGTAGATTACAGCGATCGTCCCAGCAGGATACAACGACTAACTCCGGTAAAACTGCAACCTTGAACTACTCGGATCTAGAAAAACTCTTGGATACTTGCACTCAACTCAACTCAACTCAAGAATAGAAGAAAGAGAGAAAGAAATAAAGAAATAAAAGAACTTTTCACTTTGGAATGAGATACTACAAATGAATAACTAAGTTTCTATTTAAAGGCTAGCAACTTAGTAAATCTCCAAAATTCAAAATCAAATCAAATAAATATAAAAATTGAAACATTTGTCAAATTTAACTCAATTGAGTTGTTACTTGACAAAAATCAACCATAACTCATTCAAATTGAAGAAACTAAACATTTAACTTCCATACATGTTAAATTTGTACATGAAACTTCATCTTAGTTTGACGTTTCAATCCAATTTGAAAGTTTCTAACTTTGAATTTAATCTATATAATTAAATCCATTTGTTTATGTTCAATGTTCAAACGCTTCACTTCTTTCACGATAAAAATCTAATAAAACTAAAGCTCTAGAGAAAACTTAAAGGGAATCCATCAACTATTAGAAGACTCTTTCAACTCGTGAATATTGAACTATCATTGGAGACCAAGTCATTTGAAGATAAGAAACATTTTCTCAAGACTTCAACTTCAAGAACATTTATGCACTTCACTTTCGAGTAAAGTGCACTAAAAAAGAGTGCATCAGAGGATCAAATATTAAAAATTAAATCACATCCACATAGATCTACAAAAACTCAAATACATTCCATGAACTATATCTCTCCGAAAAAAAATCTCATGTGAACATGTATATAATTTCGATATTCTAAAATTTTCCTTGAAGAATATGCTAAAAGTTATTAATATAAAATATGCTTAATTTTCAAAAACCAAACAGGCCAAGTGAGGTCTTAACAATTAGTTGATTTTATTATACGATGAACAGTGGTTGATATGATAATGTCGTAAGAGCAATGTCAACTAAAACATAGTTATGTGGATACTTCTTTTTCTGAAGTTGAAGGTTAGATTCGTGTTCTCCATCCCAACTCCTATCTATTGAAATAAGGGGAAAATACATTATATAAGTTTTCAAGGATGGGCATATTGGTCCTTTAGTTTAGATCATGGTCATTTTAGTCCTTGAGTTTACCACTAACAGGATCATTAGAAATAAGTGGAAGTCTAATTAGACATTTTAATTGCCTATGTGACTTGTTGAATGGAAAAAGAAAAGGTTGTGCAATATTAAATAGTCAAAATGTTAAGTAAATTGAGCCCTAAATTGATCAAACATGCTTTGACGAACATTGAGAAACTTAGGACCTGTTTGATAACGTTCCCATTTCTTGTTTATATTTCTTGTTTTTCAAAAAATAGACTTGTTTGATTACCATTTTTGTTTCTTGTTTATAAATTTTAAGTACTGTTTCTAGAAAGGGAGCCAAATTTGAGAACAACAATGTTTTTCTTGGCAACGGTTCCTCCGATGGACAGAAGAGTAACAAGCCGACCCCTTAGGACTCAAGCTAGGCCGTTACTAAACACATGCATGCATGGAACTTAAAATGGCACCTTTTTATAGTGAAATAAATGCTAAATAAATAAGATAAATTCAAAATACCTCCATTAAATTTGAATATTAAAAACAAATAATAGGGTACCCATAAATCATAAATGATAATAAATAGGTCTAAAAAAAGATCTTAACAGTAAGTTTCAAACATCAAAACTGAAAGTAAAAAAAACATGAAAATAAATCTAAATATCATGAGCGGAAGCATAAAACTGGTCCCCAGTGGATCGTTTATGGATTCCTCTTGTAATTCGTTGGCGCGTCCCTACCCTTACCTGAAACATAAACATGATAAAGGATGAGTATAAAATACTCAATAAGTAACCCCACTACTGGGGTCAGGCTAGGCATCTATGTCTTCTAGATGCCTACCTCTGATGGGACGTAAGCGCATTCCTAGTCTCATGGGACATACATGAATAACTGAACTTCATCCTACTGTAGTTGAGTATACCCACTACCTCTAATAAGTCCCGTAGGACCCACAACCTCTGGTGAATCCTGAAGGAACACCACCTCTAGTAAATCCCGAAGGAAACACAACCTCTGGTAGATCCCGAAGGAAACCGCCACCTTTAGTGAATCCCGAAGGACACACAACCTCTGGTGAATCCCAAAGGAAAGCACCACCTCTAGTGAATCCCGAAGGACATAAAACCTCTAGTGGGCATCTAATTAATCAGTGAGGACACTATCATGATTCAACATTACAAGTATCATAACATGGTTATATAACATACATATACATCTCATCATCATGGTTTTATAACATACATATAAATTTCGTCATCATAGTTCTATAACATACATATACAGCTCATCATCATCAAATTAAACAAAATTTCCAAGAATAATAATATATTCAAATCATGTTAGCATTCAAATATCTCTATGCGTATCTAGTCTTTTAAATCCTCATGTCAGCACATACATAAACATCAAACCATCAACAAATCCTCAGTAAATCATAACTACATTGCCTAGCACGAGGGAAGTTCTAGCAGTAAGATTACTTACCTCGGGCTAACTTCAGATATTAATCCAAGTGGCAATCTTCAATAATCAATCTTTGGATTCAATTCCCCTAACACAAAACACAACATTACTTTCCACCTCAAGAGTCATACCCAACCATATGAAATTTGATTCAACTAACCCAAGTCAACTTACCCAACGAAGCCTGAGCAACAACTACCCTCAAGATTCCAATTTTCAAAATCTTTCTTCAATCGGACACTGCTTCCAATGGACGATGGCTAGGAATCAAAACAAACGAATAAAAGCATATTAGTCTTGACCCCAAAACTCTCATCAGAACAATGGGCATCCTAAAACAACCAAGATACCAAACAACTTACCCAACAACAGAACCGACAACAAACAACGACGGCAGAGGCTGGGCGGCACTTGGACGGACACATCTGGCCGGCTAGGCGAGATCGGCGCGTGGCGGAGGAGATTTGGATGAACTGCTCGGTTGGGGAGTCATGGCTGAAGGACAACGACGCTCGACGGGCTTCGACACGAACGACTGGGGGGTCGCGATGGGCTGAGCAGCGCGACGAGACAGGGACCTAAGGACGACGCAACTCACGAGAGAGGAGATTGGTGGAGAGTGGTGCGTGGAGGAAAAGTTTCAGGGGGTGGCATGCACGAGAAGAAGAAAGGGAAAATCGGGAGGGGGGGTGCTGCGGAGAAGGAAGGGAAAAGAGAAAATAAAGAAATAAAAATAATAAGATATAAATAAAATATTTTATTTTATTTTATTTTAGTATATCTTATCTTATTGTATTTTAGTATATCTTATCTTATTTTATTTTATTCTCTTACTTCCCACTTTTAATTCATTTTTCGTTCACAAAGAATTTAACTAACCCCTCCCAAAATGAAATTAACTTTTGACATTAATTTCAAATTAAATTTGTGTGACATAAAAGTCCAATTCTCACAATTTCCCTCTGATTAAACAATTAAATTGAAACATCTCCTTCTCAATAATTCAATTAAATTTCCAAAACTAAAAAAAATGATCTCGAATATTAAAAAATACTGAAATTACATTACGAATAGAATTTCGGGATGTTACAAGAAGTCTATAACAAACGGATGGATCGAACGACGGTCATCGGAAATAGAACCTACAAAATGAACAAACTGTGATAGTATGTTGAGTCGCGGATCTCACTCTCTTTAAGACGTTTTGCGGCTCTGCCCTTTGTGCAAGCAATTCTGAATAAGGCCACACCATCCTCGAGATAAAACATCCCATTAAAAATTATGTCTCAATCGGAGCTGCACCGGAATCAATTGAAAATCTCGCATCCTTCAAGATTAATATGCTTGAAAAACGTGAAAGAAAAATATAGAGGAGGAAGGTAGGGAGCGTAGAAGATGATTTTTGTGTCTTCCTTCTGAAACATTGAAGGTCAATTTATAGACCTTGGAAGTGCGTGAAGAAGGGAAGCATGCGAACAAGCGCACAACGCGGGAACGGACTGAATGTTGCAGACGACCACATAAAGCGCAAACGACCACGCTAATAATGGACGACCAAACGAACGGATGAAGAAATTGTTTAAATAAAAATGGATAAATAAAATAAAAGATTTTAAAAATTTATTGTTGATTTAAAGGGACTTCCCCTCGTTGATTTAAACAATGTGGGATTCCCATCTTTCATTTTTCTTCATTTTAAAAATGAATTTTCACAATCAGTTTCTATTTCAATTTATATTTTATTGTTCCACCAATTAATCAATTTCAACCTCTTGCTCTATTGGTAATGGCCTGAAAATATATACATACACCCACTATGCTTATTCAAGATAAAAATATACACCCACGGTTGAGTTTATAAACTCAGAGTTTATTTGATTTATCACTTTAAAACATATACATACACTACTAAGTTGAGATTATAATATGACATTGTAACATTTAGATTTTAACTTTTAGAAATTATAAAAATTAAACATTTTAATTATATCTTTATCGCATGTACGTGAGAAATTTAGGTCCCATTTGGTTTGTGATTTATTTTCGTTTTTATGTTTTCAAAAACAAAAAATACAAAGAAAACAATTCAAACATATTTAGTATACTTTTTTTAAAAAAAACGATTTCCAAAAACAATGCTTGAAATATCCCATTTTAAAAAACAATAAGTTGTCGTTTTCTTTGTTTTTAAACTTTATTATCAGAAACTACGGACATGTGATACAATGTTGCATTTTTAAATTCACAACCAAACACACATTTTAAATTTTGAATTCAAGTGAATTCAAAATTTAAAATTGAAACTAAACGAGCTTTTGAATATAGTGAAAAAAAAGATTGTTTTCCCTAAATTCTTTGTTTTTTGAAACAATTTTTGGATCACAAACCAAATGGGGCTTTAACCATTTAAGTAAAAAAAAATCATAGTAGTGATTTAAGTTAATTATTTTTTTCAGAAAAAAAATCCAGATGAAAAAATTCTCCGCAGGGAACCCAACTTCCATGAACTCCCCATAAAGAACCCCTTCCCGATCCATGTGAAAATTTTCATGGGGATGGGTGTTGACTTTTTCGCCTTTATTCTCAAATTAATTAATATCTTGATGATAACAAACCTTAATTTGTTTATTAACAATTTAAGTATTTTGAAGTACCCATTGCATAGAGCTCGGAATAACGAATACAACACATTTTGAATCACTTAAATCAGAGCTCAAACGAAAACCATATAGCCGAAATAAGCTTAATGTAAAAATGCTTAAGGTGATAATGTGGTTGCCAAATTATCAAAATAGATCCAATTAAAAGGTTACATATGGAGCATACATGATGAGCTTTTGAGTTTTTATTGGGTTTTAAAAGAAAACAATATATATATAATCCATATTCGAAAGTTTTTGTCGTTGTTATTATTATTATTACCTTATCTTTTAATCTCAACTATTCAATTTTCTTTTATCAATATCTAAATGCCTAATTAAATTTGATTTTCACCATCTTTCCTTTCCATTTAAACTCTTCATCTTCTCCAAAATTTCAAGAACAGTTTTTATAATTTTTAATCCTCAACAAAAATACAAAAGCTTCTATTATTATTTTCTCCAAGCTTCCACTTTCTTATTTTCATCTAATTCTTTACAGAGATTTATTGTATTGTGATAATTGATTTATTGAGTTGAGAGATTTATTATATTGTGAGGATTGATTTGTTGAGTATTTCAAACTTGTAAATCCACTCTATCGAGAAAGTTGTAAGTATAATCTTATTTTTTTCAAACTTTTGTAAAGGTTGCTCTTGATTCTGAAAAAAGAATTATTTTAACAGTTTGATCTTCGATTGTGGAAAGAATCGTGTTTGTTCTTGCGCCCCAAAAAGGAATGTTGTAGCGGTTCAATTCTAAGTCGTGGAAAGAGTCAAGTTTGAGTAACTCGAGAGGAGCTTGGGAAATAGATGCAAGTTGGGTTTTGTTGGTGTCAATCTCTCTCTCTCTCCTAATTTATTTTTGCAATCAATTTTTGTTATTATATTTTATTGCATGAAATTAATTGTAATCTTTTTGTTCTTTAAATTAACTGCTCATATTAGTTTTATTTTGATTAGTCGTTTTTAAATTTTCATATCATTTATTTGATTTTCTTATTAAAATTATATAGTGTGCTTAAAGGTGTTAGTTTTGATTATTTTGGGCTTTGTTTAAAATACTTATTAGCTAAGAGTGTATTAATTTGTTTAATTGGACCCACATTAGGGAAAATTTTTCATTAGTTTAAATAAAATTCACTCTCGAGTTGTCATATCATCTTATAATAGGGAACAAAATGGGTAGCAGGGATTTGGACGAGGAAGCCATCCCCAACTCGACTTTGCTCCATAGGTATCTCTAGTCGAAGAGATTTATATGTAATTGTAACAAATTTTTCACAAAGTCAATTTTTTTAGGCCATGATTTTTTCTCTGGTTTGGAGTTATTCCATGTTAATTATTTTTGTTCCCATTTTTATTACTTTCTTTTAGTTCATCTGTTATTTTTCTACTTATTCATGTGGTAATAATGGGAGTTTTTTTATCCCAACAATAAGATTGATATGAAAAATAATCTTGAATGATTGATTCATGCTGCTTTGTCCACTCTTATAAATAGAAATCTCATATGGAGTTTTAGTTCCAAGAAACCCATAACTAGAAGGTGGATGTGTGAAATCGTCTCTAAATTTCTTTACACCTCACCAGTCAACTGAAATCCAAAGCTAAACTTATTTTTATAAACTTGAAGACTAAAATGGTCATTTTGAAACCTTAGGATGGACTTATTTTTTAAAATTTGGGAACTAAAAATGTATTTTGTATGAAATAAACCCTCAATCTTATACAATTGTTAAAATTGGTCCCCCAAAACTTACAAATTTGTAGAAATTTAACCCTTAAACATTTGATTTTTAAATTTGGACGTTTAGTTCTGCCTTTTTTAAACAATTAATTGGATTTCTAACGAATGAGACCAATAATTAATTAATAAGTTAAACTAAAATAAAGTAACGTCGATTGATGATGGTGACTAAATAGAGTATGATCGCATCTAAACTAGATTAAGAATAATAATAAGGAAGAAGAATAAGGGAGAGAATAACAACAATGATTTTAAAAGGGGTATTAAATCAGTTTGGTTTTTATCCATAACAGAATATGCAATAAAATACCCACGAAGGAATCTTGGAGAATCGAGTAGGAATTCCGAACCACTATAAAATTATCAATGTCACCCAACTTTTTTAATCTCCATTGCTCAATTGTTTTTATGAGTAAATTGCATACTTAGTAATTTGTCGGGATTCATAGTTAATTATTTGTTTAATTTTGATCGAGTTAGTTTAGTTTAAATTTTGTGGAAAAAAAAATCTAACCTTTATCGAGCAACTCTATCCACCCCTCTAATGTTGTCATATGGATCTTATAGTCAGTATTAGAGCTAGTAACTCTTATATATAAATTACATAAATCATTTTCAAAATATTATTTTGGTACTTGACGTATCTAATAAAGTTTAATTTTTAGAAAAATCCCATGCCATAAGGAGAAGATCCCTCAGATCTTACACGTGTTTGTTGTCATCACAGGCCCCTCGTAGGCTTGATGTCAAAGTTAATATAGAGAGTGTATGGTTTAGTTAAACACACGAGAAGTAAGTTTAAGGTTATCTTTTGAAGACTACTTACTCTTTCTCTTTTAGGTTTATCAAATGGGGCTATTTCTAATGCTCTACCTCTGGTAGTTTCCTATATGTGTAAATCTCGTGATGTTAGGGTTGTTTCCAATATTTGAGGCTGGAGGATGCCAAACTAAATGCATCTCAATGGTTTCCTAACTGGATGTATTTACCGGATCAACTGGTTGGCCAAAACCTCGAGGCTCTAACTTTTTTTCCTTTTAGGACGTGCATTTCCCTATGCCTCCTCCCAGATCCTTTTGGTCTTATACATTGTGGCCTTTGGGTTTTGCATTGGGTAACTCTTAACATTGCCTTTCCAGTGAGTTAGCTAACATTTACAGTTGAGTTGTCGGCTTCTTAAAAAGAGGAGGGGAAATGTTTGTGCATGGAAATGTCACAATTATTGTTGTACACACTGGTTAAACTTGTAAAGTGACACAAGCAATTATGTTAATCCCGCCACTTGTAGTTTCTTCAATTTGAATGAGTTATGTTTGATTTTGGTCAAGTAACAACTCAATGGAGTTAAATTTGAAATATGTTTCAATTTTTATATTTTTATATTTTATTTTGTATTTTAGAGAGTTACTAAGTTGTTAGCCTATAAATAGCAAATTGTTTCTTTATTTTGAGCATCTCATTCAAAATTAAAGAATTATCTCATTTCTATTATCTTATTTCTTTCTTTCTTTTGATCTTTAGTTAAGTTAAGAGCAAGTTCTGCCAGATTCGAGTAGTTTGAGATTGTAGTTCTACTAGAGTTAGTCGTGTATCCTGTTGAGACAATCGTTGTAGTCTGATTGCAATACGTTCAAAGCAAATAATTGCCTTCGGGACATCACTTATCAGAAGCGTACTTCGAGTATCTATTAGCGTCTCCAACATATCTTGAGGTTCTTAGTTATTTCAATTTATAAGTCTTGTTGTACTTTTTAGCTTGTTTTTTTTAGTCTGAACATTATTACTGTACACAGTATCTATACTGTATCTAGTTGAGGTGTAATCAGTTCGCTGGTATATTCAGTTCTTATATGTCATTTTTTCCCCAATATAAATGAGCGTGAGTGGATTCAAACCACATACCTTGCATGATACACTTGCATGCCAATTGAGCTATACTCGCTTTAGCGAGTAGGATTCAAGTTATCTCATATGAAGCTATAATGATGTATTTATAGAGGTGGTTGACCTATATTGTTCTGATAGAATTTCAGATTCATTTTAGAATAATCATACAACTTATCGGGCCTAAGGGGCGTGTTCTATTTTGCATTTGGCTAGGGTAGACCTCAGCCTTGGCAAAGACCAGGCATCTCCCTCCTAAGTCCATTTTCGTCCTAGGGTGATGCTCTAGGTCGGGACATGCGTGGTACATAACCGATTAGCTATTTCACTAGGTTAAGGCCAAACATGTTGATTTGAGCTTTGACACGAATTAACCCTCTTCTCTACTTTCACAATGGGCCCATGGTGCTATTTTGGCCCGAACTTTGTTATTTTTTGGTATTGTTGCTTTCCTCCTTATTTTATGTCGATTATATCCTTTGATTCACAATCATACATAACATTAGCTCTCACTCTCATGTTGATGTAAAATTTAAGATAAAAAAAAATTGATAAACAATTTCTCACATCTTCTTACTTCAAGAAGGTGCGAGAAAAATCCCCACTATTGTAAGTTTTCATTTTTTATTTAAAGAACGGAGTTGAAAAAACACTTGGATGAAAATAAGTAAAAAAAAATGAGAGAAAAAGAAAGAAAAAAAATCCAAAATCTATAACGAAAATGACAACAAAAAAAAATCACTAGATAAGTTGTAAAAAATAGCAAGAGAATAACGTGGTTGTAAAAAAAAGTTTGAGGAAAAAATAAGTAAGAAAACTTAAAATCTATTGCAAAAATCTAAAACCGTATTAGAAATTTGGAAGAAGAGAGAGATGTAGAGTTTGAGAAAAACTAATGAGAGTGAATTTGAGAGTAAAATGAAAAGAATGAATGTTTTAGAAAATAATAATGTAGGGTGGGGTGGAGGAATCGAACATCTGACAGCAGTATGCCAATGACTACGTTCATGTTGGCATAATGAGAGTTTTTATTGTAAGGATAAACTAATCATTTCATAATTCCGAGAGTTGTAAGTCCTCGATATTAAAAACAAGGAAAATGATTTCAAATGGTAAAATTGTTGAAAATATTTATAAGATATAGCAAAATTTTAAAACCATCAATGATAGACACTAATAGACAATGATAGAAGTTTTAAAATTGGTTATATTTTTTAAATATTTTAGTTTATTTTTCTATATTTAAAAATAACCCTAAAAATAATTTGTACTCAAAATAAATAAATAAAGGAAAGACGGAAGGGATCTTTGGTGCATGCTAATTATAGGAAAAGCCTTAAAATTAAGAAGTTGACTGTTTTGAAGGATCTCAACAATGTTTCTCTCATAATAAAAGTCAAAAGAGAGCTAGAAGACCTTTGGAAGAAAAAGGAAAGTATTGGAAAGTTTGTTCAAGAGAAGATTGGCTTAATTGGGGAGACAAAAGTACAAAATGGTTTCACTCAAAAGCATTTCAAAGAAAGAGAAGAAACTGGATAAATGGGGTCTTGCATGGGGGTATGGAAAGATAAGGAGGAAGATGTGGCTATTATGGCTACTGATCACTTCAAAACTATTTTCCAATCCTTGAATTCGAACATTGAAACCATTAAAAGAATAAGATTGTGTGCCTAGGCATTTATAGGATCAAGATAATCAAAAGTTGGTCAAGACCTTTTTGAGGAGCGAGATTGAAGTGACCTTTAAAAGTATGAATCCGTTGAAAGTTCCCAATCCTAATGGAACCCATGCCATGTTCTTTCAAAAATATCGGGACATTGTAGGAAATGATGCGATGAATATTTGTCTCGGTGTTATGAATGAGGGAGCAGTGTAAAACCTATTAACAAGACTTTCATTTCCTTGATCCCGAAGGTAAAAAGCCTAAAAACTATGTCGGAGTTTAGGCTTATTAATCTTCGTAATGTGGTTTACAAGTTTATATCTAAGGTCTTAGCTAACGGAATGAAAAAGATCCTTGATGTTGTCATCTTGCCAACACAATCTGCTTTTATGACAGGTAGACTTATCTCTAACAATATTATTCTTGAGTATCCATCGACAAACAAACAGACGGGGAAGAGGGATCTATTGTAGTGAAACTTGAAATGAGCAAGGCCTATGACAGAGTGGAATGTTCATCCAAAAAATCATGTAAAAAGGGGGCTTCGACGAAAGATGGATCTTTACCATGATGAATTGTCTGACCTCAGTGAGCTTTTTAGTGTTTATTAATGGTTTGCCTTTGGTCGAGTTTGAGCCTAAAAGAGGACTAAGATCCGGGGGTAGGGGGGAGTCTCTAAAAGTGGAGTGCCTTTTGCTAATCTTATACATGACTAAATTATGTCCCACTCTCACTCACTTTTTTTTTTAATTAAGATGATTGTCTTGTTTTTTTCAGGGTTAAAAAAATAGATTTTGAGACTGTAAAGTGTTGGGTTGTATGTTCTAAAACTTACAGTTTGTAAAGTTAAAACATATTCCATATCAATAAAGATGTTATTTGACATTACTTCAATAAAGTTGTTATTGAAATCTATAAATTGCATTTATAAAGTCTAAATCTAGCAAACTAAGATCCATGGCTATTATATGAAGACTTGAACTTTATGTGGAGACATAAAAGTGGATCATGTTCGAGTAAATAGCTAAAATGGTCTATAGTATATGAATATGGTTGGGTACCTTATTTTGGTAACACTATCGGATGCGGCCCACTTTGTAGTTGTTATAATTTGTTGTAAGGTGCTACAAATGAAGTGATCTTGATTCGTTTGTGTATTAACATAAGGAGTGAGCATCTTATGCAATGAGTTTGTGTAAGATTGAATTCAAGAAATAAGTCACTCTTACTTTATAACATTGTTTACTGTATAAGACTGACTATTTCACTTAAATGACCTAGGTAACTCGATCTTAATCCTGAGCTAACTATGAATTTCTATTTATTCGGGATTATCTTTAGATTTACATAGGTGAGGGTTGGCTCAACAACGCCGACTCAACAAATCTCCCATTTCAGGGGTAAGATCGGGTAGATAGCCGGGGACATAGGTGCGATAAGGAATTCAGCCTACCCGATTTATGGATAAGAGAAAGGTTGTTCTCTTAAGTACTGAATTCATGTTTTGAACAAGGAGCCCTACCCTCTCATTGGCTCGAGAGGGATCGGGTTTAGTGACTGGATCACAAACCAATTGTTCATTAAAGGATCAGTGGAACTTAAGGAGCAAGATGTATTATCGAGGGTAAAACAGCATATTGACGCAGTCGTTATTACGAACAACTTGTGAACTGTCGACTTACTGATTATGGTTAAATCAAGTGGACACAAATATATCTATAGTGAGGAGAGTGCAGCAATCGAGCTATAGTGGTGCGACTTTATAGTTAATGAATACTGGTTAATATGGTCTAAAGAGTTTTAGCCAATTAATCTTAAATCGTTGGAGCTCGTGATCGGTAAGTCCATAAAGTCCCTCTACTAGCTCGTAAAACATGAACACCTTGAATTAATAAATTGAGTGAATTTGGAATGGTATCGATTCGAATTGTTCAATTGAATTTCAGTTTGAAAATGTTCCAATTGAAATTAGGGTTTGAATTTGAATAGTTCAAAATTCAAATTAGGGTTTGTATAATTAATTGACATTTAATTTGTTGAAATGAAATGGAATTGGAGAGTTTATAATATTTAAATATTAATTACATTAATAGGATTTATGTTTTAAATTAGATGTGTGATTAATTTAATATTTGATATTAAATTATTATTCAATTACTTAAATATGTTTGATTAATTAAAATTAAATAATTTCTCACTTTATTTCAAAATTCAAAATTTGAAATTTTGATTTTGATTTTAATGAACTTTGAATTAATTGAAATTAAAAACGAATAAAATGGAAATTGGAAAATTGAAAATAGAAAGTGGAAACACTTCATTTTTGTGAAATAGGAGGTGTTTTCTCTCCAATTACATACCTTGCCCACTAAATTTCAGGTAATTGAAGTATCAACGTTGCTTAACTTTAGTGCTTGTATGTGAATCAAATATAAAATCTCTTCAATTTGAAGATGTGATTAGAATTTTTTGCAGTTGGAAAAGTTTTTGCTGCAACGTTTTTCTTCTTGACAAAAACCCACTTTTTTCCTTCACAAATTCACTCCAATTTAGAGTTCCACCACTCAAATTCAAGGCTAAGAATAGTAGAAAAGATCTCTTGGTGGTTCACCATTGAATTGGAGCTGGAATCACGTGAAGAGCAGCTTGAAATTGGGAGAATTCGTCAAATATATGTTATTGAGAAACCCTCTTCTTAAATTTTTGTTTAAGCATGCTTTTAGAACTCAAATTAAATGTAATTAGAGTGTTTATTAATTTTATTTACTTCCATTGCATGCTAGTAGATCCCATCATAATGGAGATATTGAGGGTGTATGAGAAAGCTACAAAATAAACAATCAACTTCAATAAGTCTTCCTTTATGACAAGCAAAAGTGTCAAGTCTGAGAAGGTCGAGCAGCTTGGCAGAATCCTCAAAGTCAAACATACTGATTTGTTATGGCAATATATGGCGATGTCCTTTCAAACAGGGCATAATAAAAATAAGACCTTTCAGAGGGTGGAAGATAGAGTATGGAAAGCTATTCATAACTAGAAGGAACACTTTTCTCTTTATGTGGAAAAGAGGTGCTCATCAAGTTGAGTGTACGACGATTCCCATCACAATGAGTTGCTTTCAAATCCTTCGAAGTATTTGTAAGGAGATTAATCGTTGTTATGCATAGTTCTGGTGGGGATCTTTAAAAGATAGAAAAATGCCTCACTGGATTAGTTGAGAAAACCTTTACAAAAGCAAATTTGATGGAGGCTTGGGTTTCAGAGACCTAGGTATGTTCAACCAAGCTATGCTTGCAAAGCGTAGCTGGAAAGTATTGAAGAATCCAGACAGCCTTCTCTCGAAAATGCTAAGAGGCAGGTATTTTAAAGATGACGACTTTCTAAAGGCTTTTCTCAGGTCCAATCTATCTTTTACCTAGAGAAGTATCTTATGGGGGCATTAGCTCTTTTCTCAAGGGTATAAATCAAAAGTTGGAAACAATGCTCACATATCTATGGCAAAGGATCCTTGGATTGGCCAAGAGGGGAATTGTAAATCGATGTGGGTAAGCAATGAGTTCAAGAGCAAATGGTTAAAGATTTACTTGATAGCAATGATGCATGGAAGATCACCACTATAAAAGACAATTTTTTGGTTGCTGACGTTGAGGAAATTTTTAATACCCTCCGAGTAATCGACAAACTAAAGATGAAATTATTTGGAGCAAGGATGCCAAAGGCCTCTTTTCTGTTAAGAGTGCTTATCACCTTGCTAGCACACTCAATTCCCCTATAAGTGGGCCCTCCTTAGTGCTAATGGGTGAAATTCCTATTTGAAAATCCTTCTGGAAAATCAAAACCATTATGAGACTCAAGATTTATGCCTAGAAGATTCTTAATGATGCAATCTCGACCTATGCTAATATTCAAGAGCGGGGGATCGACATTAATCTCGTTGTCTTTTTTGCAGGGGCTTGCAAGAGACTACTAGTCACGTTATATGGTTGTGTAAGTTCTCTAAAAAGTGTGGTGTGAATATTTCCCAAACTTATTTGATTCTTTTGCTTCTTGCAGGGAAAAGTGGTCAGCTCTAGACCTTTGATCTTGGATCGCAAGCAAGATGAAGGAAGGCGACATCTAAAAGAGTATTATTGTTATGTGGAATATTTAGGACTACATAAACATCACCAATAACTATGGAGCACATTGTAAGAAGACAAATATTCATCAGGTGCTCAAGTTTATCGATAATTATCTTTCTTCTTTTCTTTCGGTGCCAATCCATTCCCTTATTCGTGAGATTAGAGAGTCGCACGAGTCAGTAGAGGTCGTCTTTTCCCCTTTGGAATTTTTGAAAACTTAATCTCGATGCTTATTGGAATTGTGATAAAAAGATTTGAGTTCTTGGTTGGTGGTTCATGACTCTAAAGGATCTCCTATTTGTGTTGGGTACAAGGTCACTAACCAATGTTGGCCCATTAAAGCTCTGAAAAGCAAGGTTATCAGATATGCATTATCTTCTCTTCTCTATCTTAGAGGGGTTTGTCTCAAGCTATCATTGTGGAATATGATTCATCAAATATCATCCATGCTCTTAACAAGCCGTCATTCGACATTTATTAAATGAAGAACGTGGTTGAGGGTATGTTGGATTTCACAAATCGAATGGATGTTTTTAGTTTTATTAAGTGTAATTACTCTCGAAATTTTTGTAACTCACTCTTTGGCACGAGTTGTTCTTGATGCTTTTGTCCAACCTTTTTCTAGTTTAGAAGCTTATACAGTTTGATGGAGCTCTAATTTCTCAAATCCGGTATCCCTTGCTCTTAATGAGGACTTGGTTTATTGATTCTTTCTCTTCAACGAAGTTATCTTTCCGAAAAAAAATAAAATAAATAAAAACAATCCTTTCCAATTTCCCAATCAAACACGGAAAAAGAAAGGTCACGTGCAAGTCACGCGCATGATATCTGTAGTGTTTATATTAATTTAGAATTTTAAATTCCGTTCTTCGTAATTCCTTTCCCCCCTTCTTCTTCTTCCTCTTCTTCCTCTCACTCTTATCTCTTCCTATAACGATGTTTGGTGTTCAATCCCATCTGACTTCACTTGGACTCCACTGACACTCTCCACTGACACGCTCCGGCGGCCTTACTCCGCCGCCTCACGGGCGACACTCCCCTTCATCTTCCCTTTCTTTACTTCCGGGTGAGTTTTTTTTTTTTTTTTCCCTGTACTCTAGGGTTTCCAGATTTCACAAATTCCACCTCCTGTATTTCCCTCGATCGCCTCGCGTTTTCAAATTTTTTTTGCCAATTTACTTTCTTCCGGGGTTTAAACCTTCTGTTCTCCCCAATTTCTTTCGGTAATTGGGGATTTCTTTGGAGGGTTATGTGAATTTCGTTCCTGCTTGGAACGAGGAGAAGTAGGAGCTTCTTGTTTGGGGAAGGGGGGAAAAACTCATGGAAGGGAGGAGGATATCGGCGAGTCCTCGGCCTTGTTCTGGTCGGCGTATTTTGGCTAAGAAACGACCTCGGGTTGATGGGTTTGTTAATAGTGTGAAGAAGCTGCAGAGACGGGAGATTTGCTCGAAGCGGGATCGTGCTTTTAGTATGAGTAATGCCCAAGAGAGATTTCGCAACATGCGTTTGATGGTACGTTGTCTTTCATTTTGTATTTTGTGATTTTTTGGCTTTTCTTTCCTACGTTACATACTTGTCTATCTCATTGCCGATTCGTTTTGTTTGGCTACTGGATGATCTGTTTTTTTTCCTCTAAACCCTAGCCCATCTTATAGTTGTTCCTCCTTCGTGGAATGTCTTGGCTTTCTCCAACTCGACTGATAAGCGTTTGGCCGATTCCTGTTTCACCCTTTCTATTTCTGTATATTAGGCAAAATGTTACAAAATTTTACTTACGTTAACTTTGGTCAAAGGGGTTTACCTAGTGCCCTTTCCCATACGACGATGGAACCAAGTAAATAACTTCATAGTTTTAACAATAAACCCTGATAGATTAAATAGAAAAAGTTTGGGATTTCCTCTAGTTTATATGCTGCTAATGCTTCATTTGTAATTCGTTTAAGGAATCTTCTATTACAGATGAACTGAATGTTAATCCAATCTTTTCCTGGCCATATTATTCGTTGCTGTGGTAACATAGGCACTCACCTTAAGGGAGTCACGTTTGCATTATTAACTATAAACTATGTTCCGTTGGTCATTTTGTTTACTGTTTTTACTTATTCACCTCCGAAAATTCCTACTTCCCATAGAAGTTGGATTGTGTATCTTGACGTGGGGTGGATTTCTGTGATTCTGTCACAAGGGATGACTTTATTATTAATGGAGAATTATACTTACAGAGTCCAGTAGTTATCACGCACCATGTTTTAGGTTAAGCACTGAGAGTGACAGCTATAATTCACAATGTTACCATCAATCAATTGACAAAATCCAAGGTCCCCAAGGCCACCGCTTGTTTCTTTCTTGGATATGCTCAGTCCGGGTATAGAAAATATGTAATAGCAGGAAGGATCTGTTATAAATCATAGTTGACCTTATGCTTATCCAACTCATCTATAGAACTTCTTTCAAGGGTCAAGCCAAGATCCTTTGGTCCTGTGGGGTGTTTGCGCTCCTCTGGAGGCTTTCATAATCAAGAGTCCATGATTTTTTGGGATTTGGTTACTTTATTTGCTTTTGTCTGGTCTACTTCTTATTGTTTTATAATAACAGTTTAACTCAAGTTTTCACTGGTTGGGTCTTCTTTTTGTAACCCTTTGGTGTGTGGGGATATCTTATCTCCCACTTCTTTTGAATATCCCTTGTGATAATGAAAAATTTTGTGGCATGCTAAGGTGTATGTTATTCTTAAGAACCTTCAGGGAGAGGATGACGGAGTCTTTAGAGGGCTTGAGAGGTCTTAATGCCCTCATTAGGTTTGACATCTCTTTATGAGCTTCAATAGCAAAACCTTTTTGTAATTACCAGTTAGGTTCTGTTTTACTTGAATGAAGACTTTTTTTTTTTAGTTTGCCTCCTCCTTCAAAGAAAAAAAAAGTTATGCCTTTTAAGATTTGTATATAACATTGGACTGACATGACCGTTCCAAGTAGCTGTTGAGATTATACTTAAAAAATGTTAGTTTGAGGGCCGATATGCTTCTTTCCAAGTAATTGGCATCGGGCTCTTTATGCTTGAATGTCATTCTTTGTAAAATTTATCTGTGCTTTCTATTTAATTATTTAAATGTATCAGGAGGAATATGATACTCATGATCCAAAGGGGCATTGTTCACCAGTTTTACCTTTTCTGATGAAGAGGACAAAAGTAATAGAAATTGTTGCTGCACGTGATATTGTCTTTGCTCTGGCACATTCTGGTGTTTGTGCAGCTTTTAGCAGAGGTAATTACATTATTTATTCCTGAATGAATTTTCTTTAATGCATGCGAAAAAAAATATTATTCTTAAATGAAAATTCCAGAATGACATTGTTGGTTATTTTGTGCACAGAGACAAATGAAAGAATATGCTTCTTGAATGTCAGTCCTGATGAGGTCATACGGAGTTTGTTTTACAATAAGAACAATGATTCACTTATCACAGTTTCAGTTTATGCTTCTGATAACTTCAGTTCTTTGAAATGTAGATCGACAAGGATTGAGTACGTAAAATTCCATTGCTTGTGTTTAGACTGTTCGATCTCTTCAATTAATTGCTTATTATCTATTGCTGATATTTCTTCCTGAAATCTATTAGATACATTCGAAGGGGCAAGCCTGATGCAGGTTTTGCACTTTTTGAGTCTGAATCACTGAAGTGGCCTGGATTTGTTGAGTTTGATGATGTTAATGGGAAAGTTTTAACCTACTCTGCACAGGATAGGTAACCTATTGCCCTCTTTATTGCTCTTTGTTGTATTTTATTATTGTCTGTAACTTGTTTCTTTCTCCCACTCTTTTGTTTCCAGTATATACAAGGTGTTTGACTTGAAAAACTATACCATGCTTTACTCCATATCAGATAAACATGTTCAAGAAATCAAGATCAGGTAATTCTATCTACTTTTCTATTCCTTGGTGCTGTGCTGTGTGATGGAACGAAGAAAATTCAATGAACGAATTTATCTTTATTTGATTCTTCATGATTATTATGAGTAATAATTATAGAAAATTGAGCATAAATTAGAGCGTGGAGATTAATTTCTAGCATTAAGGTGAATTTCTTGATTACTATTAATGAAATATTGAGTGGATGCTTCTCATAAAAAATTGTGAATTGAATCAATTTGTCTTCTTTTTTAGAAGATAATGTATCACCTATGTTATGCAACTCCGCCTAGATGCATATGATAAATCTTATATTATCAACTTACTTTTTTTGTGTATATGTTTTTTCTTTTGTTTGAATTTTTTAAGATGGTGCCGTTATGTGTTTGCAATGGGTCATTGTTTGTGTACATTCTATGCATGTGCTTTTTAGGTGGTGAATAGGAACACCAACACTCTATTTTAGGTAGTGTGTCCATGTTTGATGTAATAGGATTTGGGGTGAATTAGTACATTTAGAATTGGTACCCTATTCCACCCTTAATTCTCTATAAATAGAGAACCCCTCTCTTGTATGGATTAGATTTTGATCACTTTTGAATTAAACTCATTTGGTTTACACCAAGTGGTATCAGAGCTCCAAGAAACTTGGACCAGATGGTGGGAAGATGCCAACTGGTAGTGACCCTGTGACAACCCTCAAAGGGACGGGTCAAACCACTGCCCTATCACCGAAGACATCGACCTGACGCTTGCGGTCAGTTGAAAGCTCTATCAATGGTATCTTTCGCTTACTTGAATGCATGTCCTCGGCACACGATCATATAGAAAAAAATCTTGATTTACCACTGCAACGAATCAGAGAAAATCAACCAAGAATCATTGTTTATCCTTAAGAAAGACAAAATCTGAATGTGCAACAAAAAATTCCTCCAAAAAACATCCAATATTTGCCCGTGGTTATCCAAGAATGACAAAGAATGCAAGTATATCAAAGAAGGTATCACGAAAACAGAGTGCCAACAATTGAAGAAGATGAGCCGAGTAAAGAAGGTAGAATGTGCAAGAGAGAGCTCGTTTTGGAAGAAGACAAAAATAAATAGAGTTGAAGAAGACGACTCACATGAGGAGGAAAACAAGTTTGACCTATCTGTTGCACAACTTGAACCAGACAAGGAGGAACAATCGATTAAAATCGATGGTGGAATTATTGAGAACAAAGGTGCTGCAGAGGTAAAAGAAAACGAGACCTATGGACAATCTGATTCGAAAGAGTTTAAAAATCTAGCTGCAATTGATTGCGAAGCAACGTACAAATCGAAAAAAATTGGGTATTCTGACGGAATCACCAGCAAGGCAGAGGCGGCTGATGAAGGAAATCATCGGAAGCTTTTTGACAACCCAATTGGTTTCGTAAAATTTATACATTTTTTTTTCAAAACCCAGGACAATCCTTCTGAAAGTCCTGAAGAGGAAGGAGAAACCCACACCATTGATAGAGAAGGGAACTTTGTGGTTCATGAAAGAAATTGTCCAAAGCCGGTTGACACCCAATTCACAATCGTACATGAGAAAGAAGAAGTTGAAACAACTTGCGAGGTGAACGGCTTAAGAAACAAAAAAAATTTATAGTCGAATATGAAACAATGTGGAAGATTTGTTTGGAATCGAAAATTTTGGAGTACCCAAGGGAAATCGGCAGCAATGTAGAGGAGATAGAACCAATCAAAACAGATGTTTTTTACATACAAAAACGAAGAAACGATTTTCTGTCGAGATGAAGATGAATTTTGGGCTACATTAATCTGGGATGTATCGCAATTTGCGCAAGACGAGGAAGGAAGATGCGGCAGCTATGAGAAGTGGATGTTTTCATGATTCTTCCACCCATTTTCCTTTTTCTAAAATAACCCTAATTGCCCACAACCCTCTTAATGAAAATTTGGATTCATCAACCCTTGACCCATACATTTTGACCCAAAATCAAACCCAGGTCCAATTTGGTGTCCAACCCTTTTAAATAAAAGCTGCAAGCTGGCCCATACATACACCTACTGAACTAATTAAAATCCAACTCCAATTAGATTTTCTTCACTTACAAAATGGGTCTTCCTCATTACCGAGAATTCTGCATTTTTTTGCAACAGAGGATTTTTTTTGGAAAAATTAGTTCTTGGGTTCATTAGCTTGAATCATGAAATTTGGATATTATTGGTATTGGTTGTTCGGAGATATTTTCGTTCGAGTGACTTACTTTTTTATTTTTACCTTCATTTTCATTTTAAAATTCGAGGACAAGATTTATTTATTTATTTTTAGATTTTGATCATTTTTTAATACAACTCTCATTTGGTTTACACCAATGTAGGACATAAATTTGTTTGGACACTCTGGAGGACCAAAATTGTATGTTGCCCTTTATTTTATTTTCGGTTATGCTGTGATGAAAATTTTGGGATCAAGGTTATCGGAGTAGTACGATTGACAATGTGTCATCTGAGTTAAAATAGAACAAAAGCCATCCGATTCAAAATGCTTGTTTGAATTAGAAATCAACAAAAGGTACTCCATGTTTCCAAAGTTTGATAAAAAGCAGTTGAGAGAATGGGAGGTAAAAGTTGTAATCTTCATTGGTGATTAAAAGAATGACGAAGAGGAAAAGAGGAGATTGAAAGAAGCTGAGTAGAAAAGTGATGTAGGAAGTTGAGAAGTGAAATGGAATGAAAACCATGTGTCATGTGATTGATGATTTGCTGAGGTTATCAGATATGCTGTGATGACAATTATGCGATCAAGGTTATCGGAATTGTATGATTGACTATATGTGTCATGTGAGTGCAAATGGAACGGAAACTATATGATTCAAAATGCTCTTTTGAATTAGAAATAAAAAAAATGTACTCCAAGTTTCCAAAGTTTGATGGAAAGCAGTTGAGAGAATCGTGATTTTCATTGGTGATTGAAAAAGTAATGAAGATAAGAAGAGTAGACTGAAAAAAGCTGAGTAAAAAAGTGATGAAGCAGGAACTTGAGAAGAGATGATTTAATAGAGTTGTCACCGTTGACAGAAAAAGGAAGTTAGGAGTTGAAGCAAGGGAGGAACTAGAAAGTTGAACGTGGCAATTGGTGAGCGTGATCAATTTTGCAATGGGCCAGCTTCAACTTCAAGATAATGGGTTTTAAAAAGTAGCATTAGTGGTTAGATTTCGAATTCCGTTATTTGATTCCAAATCTTCTGAATTAAAATCCAATTTCTCATAAACTAAAATGTTAATAATATAAGTTATTTGAAGTTCATTAATTTTATTTGACACTTATATTAAGGTTTAAGTTATTGTGTAGTAATATTTTTATTTATACATATAATTTTTATATAGTATTAAATACAAACTGAATCGTATGATATGCAATACATTATTTTCATGAAATGATACACATTTTGGTTTACTATCTAACAACCTTGTCTGGACGCATTTTCAATCAATCTGGAGTTCAATGATATTGAATTGATTGTGGCTTAGGTTTTGGGGGTCTAAAGCATAGAGATATTGCCCTTGTTTGATTGGATTGGAGATATTCTTGTGAGCCTCATTCTATTTGGAGTAAGGTGTTAGGATGTATTCTTGGGTCAAATTTGTATGATTGGCACACTGCATGGTGAAGCAATTTTAGTCCTTCACAGAGAGAGGAGGGGAGAGCGCAGTAGCTGCTGAGAGTTCCAGCAATCAAAGTGGCAGTGGAGAAAATGAAGGAGAAGAGAAGGAAGATGCGGCTGCTGCTGCACCCCCTCGTAGAAGATCTGGTGCTAGGTGAGATAATTAGAGGGAAGAGTCAAGTCTTTTGCAATTTGCGGTTTTGAATGCAAAAGTATGCTGATTCTTCATTTTTTTTTATTCTTTGGAGGTAGTCATGAAGTATACTATTTTGAGGTTTAGATGTTGAGATGTTTGTGCCGATTGTGAAACTTGGGGCTGGATGGATGGGAGAATTTTGAGGAAAAAATTGCTCTGGATAACTATTTTTAAATTTTATTCCTTTCTTTCTTTTTTTTCCCCCTTGATTTACTTTTACAAATTAATTTCTTATCTCTGGTTTAAGTTTTCTGAAGTATGGAAGGATGTGGATTTTTTTGCTCCCTTCATTTTGGTATAAGAATTCTCTTTTGGCATTTTCATCGAGACTTTTAAAGGATGAGGATATCGATGTTTCGAAAGTCATTGTTGGAGGGTTTGACAGATCCTTAGTTTGGGAGAAGCTTAGAGTCTTTGGGTGTAACCTGGAACCATGAAGGTAATTTTTGTTTAAGAACCCTGAATGTCTTATATCAATAATCAGCATCGTGAGAAAAAGAAAAGGCCACTCCACGTTGTTGAAGCACCATTGAGGTGCTACCCACGCTGAGTCCACTGCTCATCGCACTCTTTTTGCTGCCTATTTTACATTTGACCACTTCCCCTGCCTATTGCCATCTAGTTCACTACTATGCTTTGCAATTTCATCATGGAATGGGAACTTTATAGCTTGGTGGATAGTAGAAACTTTGTAGTTTGTTAAGTAGTGGAAACTTTTCTGTCAACTAAATTTCATGTTAAGTTGCCAACAAGAGCGTAGCTCAATTGACATAGTGCTTGTACTATCAATCTCGAGGTTTGAGATTCAATTCTCTCATCCCACACTTTAATTACAATTCTTTTGCAAAAAAAAAAAAAAAAAAAGAAAATTCATGTTAAGTTTACATGTTTAATCTATTATGAAGTTCTCTTTTCTCTCCTTTTATGATGTGTTAAAAATATCAGTGTAAGCATGTATATCTAAAAGGGAAAAATATGTGTTCCCAATGTTTGTGTCATACTTTTTTAGAAATTTACATGTTGCTGCGATGGTATTATGTTGGTGTCTGGGGTAGCGATGTGAGTTTTCAACTTCATTTTGGTTTTAGGGAAGGTCTAACAATAGGATTGTTCTGAGTCATCAAGCGTCAAATACTTTTTTATTTCCATTCCATAAGAAATATAAAGATTGAGATTAATGCCTACTGAAGGCTTCTTGTCCTGATAAAAATATTGCCCTTGTTGTAATAATGTACTGTGCACATACCTTTACATTCTATTATTTATTAGATCTCATACAGGTTCTTTTCTTTTCAAAGTTTGATGAATTCAAGTGCCAAAATAGCAATATTTACCTTTATTTTTTAGTATTGATGTCTGCCTTCCCCCGTTAAGTTATTATATTTTTAAGACCTTTATCTTTATACATAAGTCAAAACGTTCTGGTATTCTTGATGTGGATTGTGTAAAGGGATAACCATCCAGGTTTCCAGCTACCTCATTGTGAGCTAAAGAACTTTGTGTGATTTCCAGAACTTTGTGTGGGGGAGGCACAGTACATGTTAACTGCGGAAGAAAATAATTCAGACTTTTTGGCATGGTTTGTTGCAGTATGCTGCTCTTTTGCAGAATTGTATGTAAACCTAGTGGATACATAAATGGTAGGAAGTGATCAAGATAAATTATTCTTACAAGAAAACGATAAACTAATTAGGTTTTTCCTTTTCTCCCGCTCTCCCTTTCTCATATATATTGGATTATGGGAGCTGATTGTCAAAATAATTCTGGTTGTTTTTGTCGTATAATTAATTTGATTGCAGAATCCTTGGACTATTGAATTTTAAATTCTTCAGCAACCTTTGGGCTATAAGTTAGTTGGAGATAATCATTATGTGTTGATTTAACAATGTTATACTTTCTTTTATTGTTGTAGCCCTGGGATCATGTTATTGATCTTCAATAGAGCCAGTAGCCATGTTCCTCTTAAGATTCTGTCAATAGAAGATGGCACAGTTCTCAAAGCTTTCAACCATCTGCTTCATCGGAACAAGAAAGTGGACTTCATAGAACAATTTAATGAAAAACTTCTTGTGAAGCAAGAAAATGAAAATCTTCAAATACTTGATGTAAGTAAAAATTCTGATTCGTAACTTTTATGAAAAACTTCTTGAGCTGATTTGTGAAGTAATTTTAATTTTATGGATGCTGTCACATTTTATAGGTTCGTAATGCTGAATTGATGGAAGTTAGCAGAACTGAATTTATGACCCCATCGGCGTTTATCTTTCTGTATGAAAACCAATTGTTTTTGACATTTAGAAACCGAACTGTGGCTGTCTGGAACTTTCGCGGGGAGCTTGTAACTTCATTCGAGGATCACCTTTTATGGCATCCGGACTGCAATACCAATAACATTTACATCACCAGTGATCAGGATCTCATTATATCTTACTGCAAGGCTGATTCAGATGATCATTGGATGGAAGGAAATGGTAATTCTTAAGCTTACTCTACATCTAGAATAGATCTTCGGTTCCACAATTGATCAATAGATATAGCTTATGTGGTTATCTGAAGAGCTGTAAATTTGTTTCCATTGGCCAACTTGAAATTGTTTTATGATAGTTGTGTCTTATCATGTATGGACGTCAAAATAGTAGTGAAAATGTTAGGTGTCCAAGCTAATGTACTACCTACCTAAATTATACCCAGCAGAAATAGCAACCCAAACACACAGACAATGTGTATGTAACTAGTCAATTCTCTAGGAGATGACTCTCCCCTTCCTCTCAAGACGCTCTTGTACTATGCACACAGCCCCACTGCCAATTCAGCGTAACCATTTTTCCTACCATGTCCTAATTTACCTCTTTTAGAATACGTTTTTACAATTAGAGATCTTACATTACCCCTCGAGTTCAACACCACCTTGTCCTCAAGGTGGGAATATGGAAACTGCAAAATAAACTCAGCTGGCTCCCAAGTGGCATCCGAGGGCAATTGCCCTCCCATTGAATCAACCACTCTTCTAAAGAGGTATATGAATTCTCTTGCAGCCCAAGAACATCTTTAGGCCCCTTTTTTTTTAATTTTTTTTTTTTTAATTTTTTTTTTTGGAAGAACAAAGGTGGTTGTGACTGTAAGAAAGTCGTTAGACCAAGAACCTTCTTCAACTAAGACACATGAAATACTTGAAGTGTTTGTAGGTAGCTCAAGTTTGTAAGCCACATTTCCTACCCATTCTAAAACTTTGATGATCCAAAGAATTTAGGGGAAAGTTTTTCACACCTTCATCTGGCCAATGATTTCTGGCGATAGAGCCATATTGAAAGTAGTATTGATATGTATAGGATAGGTTGTTTGTACCAAAACTGGATCGAATAAGCCAGTTCGGTCCAATTCATCAGTTTGGATCGATTTTTTAACACCTCTACTATATAGTGTCCATAGTTACTGAGCCGATGAACGACCACAAAGATGTTGTATCTTGACGATTTTAGAAGGCCTTCAATGAAATCCATTGTTATACTGTCCTATATTCTATGGGGGAGCAATTAAGGGTTGTAGGATTTCTACTGGAGAAATTGATTAGGCCTTGTTTCTTCAACGAACACTGCATTTGTCCACATAACTTGTTCACTGCTGTCTTCATGTTCTTCCAAAATAACTCTCTCGTCAGCGTTGAGTTCTGATACATGTGTAGAATAGTCGGTATTAGAGTGGAGTTGCTGGACTAACATTTGCCCTTTGTACAATAGACAACCTTGGTGCAATGAGAGACAACCTTGGTGCAATGAGAGATTTAGGATGGTTATTGGCATAAACGACAAACTCATCAAGGATTTTCTGCAACTTGGGGTCAGATTCCACTTCACTATGTACAGTGACTACATCCATGATTGTGGGAGCTGTTGAAGTGGTCAATTGAACTGTTGGTGGCATTCGCGATAAAGCATCCATTGGTGCCATTTTAAAAAATAATAAAATATCTGACACGCCAGCTGGCATGTCGGGCACGTGTCGGAGGCGTGTCGGGGCGTGTCGGTGTCCGACACGTGTCCGACACTGACACTTGACCATCTTAGGAGTGTCAGTGCTTTATAGTCCATTGCTTTGTTCAACAATCCAAGCTGATACACTCTCGAAATCACAACCCAGCAGCTTGGTCAGCCACTTTTGTTAGCCTGGTGGTATTCCCCTCTGTTCCAGCAAGTGCGTCAATGATCTTTGAATGCCTCCATTTCTGCATTGACAACATTATGGTCAATTCCCTTTCATACTCGGATTTCATTCTTGCTCAGTTGGACACAGTTTGGCTAAAGGAAGGCAATGGGTCGTTGCTTTTGGGTTAACACTGCATCCACCCTTGTGGCTGAAGCATCTGTTTCAACCACAAAAGGCAAATTAAAGTCAGGAAGAGGAAGTATAGGGGAGAGTGATCATTGCCTAAAATTTGTCAAAAGTTGTCATTGTGTCCTTTGTCCATGTGAGAGATTCTTCAGTGTACCTGCAGAAATTATACCCATCTGAAATAGCAATCCCGAGACACAAACAAGAGAGCCAAGAGTTTAAGAGAGCACTGATATCGAGGGTTCTTCATTGTACAGTGCGTTACGTATTCAAAGGGAATTAACGGTCATTCGCTCGAGTCTCGACAATGTAGGCAACCAGCCAATTCTCTAGGAAATTACTCTCGCCCTGTTCTTAGGCACTCCTGTCTCTAATTTTCCCCCGATCTTTTCCCCCTAAACCCCTACAGAACCCTTCCCTCAAAACAGACCGCACTAAATACACGATCCCTGCCAACTCAGCATAAACGTTTTTCCTAGTCAGTTCCTATTTTACCCCTTCTAGAATACATTTTTACAATGGGAGGTTTTGAGAATAAATCTGTACTAAATTCTCTCGGGGCAGTCAGTTTTGTGGTATGATAATCATGGAATGGTGGATTAGAAATGTTTTGAATTCAAGAGATATGGTGACTTTCTTTTGGAAAGTTTCTTTATATCTCTTATCCAATTAGTTTTAAATGGGATTCCATTGTACTACTCGTCATTATTTAGGGTCCCCTGCTCGATGAGTGCTTGGATTGAGAAGTGGATTGCCTGTGGGAAGGGGTGGGGGTTCCTCCATTTTGTCAGAGGGGGAATTGTTTCCAAGCCTACTTCTTTGAGGGGATTACGTATTAATTTGCTTCTTTGGAATGGGATCTTCCTTGTAAAATAGCCATGGCATTTCCCCTGGAAATCCAGGCTTCTCTGCCTCACTTTGTGGCACGGATGCTTGTGAACAAGTATGGTTCTTTATCCATCGAGTCTCTAATAGTAGGGTCAAAGGTACTTTCAGGAACTTGTGAAAATCCTTTATGGGGATCGATGCACAAAATTTTCCTCCCATGTAAGGTTCCTTTTCAGGGATAGGTTGTTGATTTTCTTCTGGGAGCATTGTTCCTTGTCAGAGGAAAGAAGTCTCTTTTAATGTTTCTTTCCCTCACTTTATCACCAGTCCTCAACAAAGTTTACGCCGGTGGCATCTGTCCTCATTATTTCTAGTGATGCTCTCTCTCTTTGAACTTCAATTTTTGCTGGGTTTTTGTCGCATCAGGAATCTATGGAGATTGGAATTTACTAGTTCTGTTTTTTGTGGGTGTGTGTGTCTGGAATATATTTAACTTCGAAATAGAAGTTGGGTGTATATTCCACCACTTTGATCATCTCTTGACTTGGGTGTTATTTTTTCGATGCAGCTGGTTCGATCAATATCAGCAACATCTTGACCGGCAAATGTCTAGCCAAGATTAATGCAAGCAATGGAAATCCTAAGGTCGACGATGCCAGCAGCACTGGCATCTCGAGAAAGCAGTGCAACTCTTCACAGATGAGAAACACAGTTGCGGAGGCTTTGGAAGATATTACTGCACTTTTCTATGATGAAGAGCGTAATGAGATATACACTGGTAATAAGAATGGTTTGGTACATGTGTGGTCTAACTGAAGACCTCATTTTTTTTTTCTTTTTTCTTTTTTCTTTTTCTTTTTTTCTTTTTTTCTTTTTTTCTTTTCCAATTTCTTTTTCTGAAGTTTGCTTTGACATTGATCAAACTGATGATTTGGTGATGATGAAAGGCGGTTCATATGGTGTCAGCTCCCTAATGCAGATTTGATGGTAGAATAATAGGTTGTGTTAGTTAGTTGAATAGAAAGCTTTGCTTGCATTGTAATATTAAATAGATTTTAATGTGTTATGTATACTGTTGTAAAAATCCACCTTTGCTTTATGAGAATAGTCAACAATTTGAGATTTCTCTCATTGAAATTTGGTTGTCATTCTTGTAAAGTGCAAAACTTGAGCATTAGAAATTTTGGTGTGTATTTTCCTTTTAAGGTTTCAAATGAGACTTTAGTTTCTTAGGCTTGGGGAATATTTCTGAATGGTCTTTTTAAGTTTAACTGACAGACAAAAGGATGCATCATAATCACTTTGATTGATCTTATTTTACTGGGAATTATATTAGTTTTTGGCGATGAGACTGGGAATTGACATGCTTCTTTTTTTCATTTCTTCTCTACAAATGACCTTTTATGGGTGTCGTCATCTCCCTTATCCCTCGTCAATGTTTGTCGAAGCTAAATGGTGGCAACGACAACAAGCATTGATGAGGTCGATCCTTGTTGAATTTTTCTCCCTTGTGTTGGACTTGAATCTTAGCTGCTTTAGTTACATACTATCTACCCCATTTCTAGAATTAGAAAGGTTAGAATTGGTTAAGGAAACCTTTCAAGGCTGGAAGAACTAATTGGTTTACCGTTACAAAATAGTTATCTAGCAAAAAATTTTCAATCCTGGGAGAACGTCGTAGGACTCCATGAATTTTGGGCAACTTACACGGTCCAATTGCCAGAACAAGTAAATAAAATAAATTTAATTTGTCAAATCAACAACTTCACTTTTTGAAGAAGTTTAGAAATGATTGTATCATCTTTCTTAAGTTAATTTAAGGTTGATTTTTAAAAATTAAAAAAATAAAGAAAATTATTCACACAAAATAGTAATATTTTAATCTCTTTAATAGAGGTTGATAGAAATCTATTGTTGATAGAAACTGAGAGCACATTATTTTTCCTCTCATTCTTGTGCCAACAATGCCTCAAACGATCTTTCTTGCGTTGCGATATACAATATCAATGGTTTGCCCGCTAGTGGGGCTCCTAAGACAAGAGGACTGAGCAAATACCTCTTTATGTTATCAAAGGCATTTTGATTGGCCTCATCCCATTTGAATTTTTTTCTCTCTCATCAGTCTTTGAAAGGGTTGACATCGCCCCGTAAGGTTGGAAATAAACCTCCAAATGTAGGCAAGGCGTCCTTGCATATTTCTTAACTCGTGTAGATTCCTTGGCCTTGGCATCTTCTGGATGGCATCGATCTTGGATTGATCCATCTCTATCCCTCGATGTCTTACAACGAAGCCTAGAAACTTCCCTGAGGTCGCGTCGAACGTGCATTTAAGAGGGTTCATCTTTAACTGGTATTTTCGTAGGCGATCGAACATAGTTCTCAGATCTTTCAAATAGTCTTGTCGTTGTTTGGCCTTGACTACAAGGCCATCCACATAACAATCTACGTGTTAGTGTAACATATCGTCAAACACCTTCTGTATGACACGCTAATAAGTGGCGTTGACGTTCTTCAAGCTGAAGGCCATTACGTTGTAGCAATATATCCTTTTTGGGGTTCGAAATGCTGTCATATTCTTATTTGCAAGAGCCATTCGTATCTGGTTATACCCAGACGATCCGTCCACGAAGGATAGGGCCTCGTGCCCCGTTGTCGCATCGACCATGATCTCTGTGATGGGCAATGAAAAATCGTCTTTTGGATATGCACTGTTAAGGTCACGAAAGTTCACATTGACACGAAACTCCTTTTTTTTTTTTTTTTTTTTTTTTTTTCTAATCGGGACAATGTTGGCTATCCACGTTGGATATTTGACTTTGTGGATGAACCCTGCTTCAATCAACTTATTAACTTCAGCCTTAATTTGAGGGATAAGTTCTGACTGAAAACGTTGTTGAGCTTGCTTTATGGGTCGAAACCTTTATTTGATTACGATATGGTAGACTACTAACTTCGGATCCACTCCCGACATCTGTTTGTATGACTAAGTGAAAACATTCTTGTATTCAGTGAGCAAACTCAGAGAGGGATGCACTGATGAAAGTCGGTCGTGACTCTTCTGTTGTGCCTAAATTTACCTCTTTGAGCTCGTCTAAAGTGGATTGACCACCGTCCTCCAGACCTTGTGGAGCATCCTCCACTTCCTCCTCGGTCATATCATTTCAGATTCTTCGGTGACGGTGTTGTGGTGACATGAAGTTTCTATAGGATTGTATCAGCAACAACGGAAGCACAAAGATCATTTAAGCACTCTAATTCACTAATTTTGGCAAATTATAAAGCATGCTATTGCAGAAAACAAGTGAGTTTCAAGACATACCTCTTGTAGAACTTCTCCAAAGCTTGTTCTCCAGCTGCAATCTTCTCCAAATCGTGTCACAGACCACCTCAAGATCTTCCCCTCTATTCTCTTTGTGCTCTAACTTGAGTTGTGGGACTCAAAACAAGCTTGAATCAAGGGATGAAGGAGAAATGCTCACTGCAGTAATCTTGTTGAAGAACTCTTTCTTTAACTCGAGTTTTCTCTAAAATTCTCTCTCGATAACATGTTCGAATTTCACTCCAAACTCTATAATATATTGCATATTAACCTGCAAGGGAGAGAGTTGCATGAGTTGCAGCTCATGCTTGGAGAAAGACAAGACAAAGAAGATGACTTTTGTGTGAGCAAGTACAAAGATGGATAATGGAAAACAAGACTTTTCCATATTGTGTTTTTTTTGTTTTTCTAAAATTTCAATTTTACCAAAAATCAAAACTTGATCTTTACAAAATCTATTTTGATTTTAAAAATTGAAAAAAATAATTTCATAAATTACTTTTAAATAAAACTTAATTAGTTTAATATCAAATATTAAATTAATTTTTATACACATCCATCTTTATATATTTAAATCATATTTAAATATAAATTCTCTTATTCCGTTTAATTCTCAAATTAAACACGTAATTATATCTCATATAATCACTAATTCTTTTAATTCTAATTTGAACGTTTCAAATTAACTCATCATGCTATTCTAGAGCTAGTCCGTTACGAGCTATTAGGGGGACCTTGCGGACCTACAGTTCATGGGCTCCAACGATTCAAGATTAATTGGCTAAGCTCATTAGACAAGATTAATCCCCCCATTCGTTCTCATGGGTCACTCAACTAAAGCCCATAGTTGTACTCTCGTCACTGTAGATATATTATGTCCACATGATTTAACCATAATCAGCAAGTCAACCATTCATAGGTTGTTCGTAATAACGGTTGGGTTAAATATCTGTTTTACCCCTGAGATTGCGTCTTATTCCTCAAGTTCCTATTGATCCTCTAATGAACAACTGGTTTGTGATCCAATCACTAAACCAAACATTCTCAGCCCAATGAGAGGGTGGAGCCCCTTGTTCAAGACCTGAATTCAGTACTTGAGAGAACAACCTTTCTTCTATCCTTAAATCGGGTAGGCGTGAACTCCGTCTTGCACCGTATGTCCCCAGCTATCTATTCAGTCTTACCCCTAAAATGGGATTCTTATTGAACCAGCGTTGTTGAGCCAACCCTCACCTATGAAAATCTAAGGGCAATCCCGAATAAACAGGAGTTCATAGTTAGCTCAGGATTAAGATCGAGTTATTTAGGTCATCTAAGTGAAATTAAACAACATTATGAAGTAAGAGTGACTTATTTCTTGGTCTAATCGTATACAAACTCATTGCATCGGACGCCCCCATTCCTCATGTCATAACATGTACGAATTAGGATCACATCGTATGTAGTAATTTACAACTCTTTGTAATAACTACAAAGTAGGCCGCATCTAATGGTGTTACCAAAATAAGGTACACAAGCTTATTCATGTACCATAGATCATTTTAACTATTTACTCGAACCTAATCCACTCTTATGTCTCCACATAAAGTTCAAGTACTCATACAATAGTCATGAGTCTTAGTTTATTGGATTTAGACTTTCATAAAATTTATGAAATCAATAATAAGTATATTGATTATAGAAAATGTTTATCATTTTACAAATTGCGAGTTTTAAGACATAAAACCCAACAATACTCCCACTTGGATTAAAACTCTAGTGGATCAATATATACAATGTTGAGTTTACCAATGGAGAGAATAAAATGTACAAATACAATAAATTAGGGCATTATAACACTCATAAATTCTCCAACTTGCCCTAGTGATACAAAACTCGTAGACCTAGTCCTACTAGGTGATCCTCAAACACTTTAGCAGAGAAGGCCTTCGTAAATGGATCAACTAAGTTGTTTTGGGAAGCAATCATGGTGATGATTAGTCTCCTCTATGTACAATCTAATCTCCCTGATGAGATGGTACTTCCGTTCGATATGCTTTCCCCTTTTATGGCTTCGTGGTTCCTTTAAATTTGCAACTGCTCTACTGTTGTCACAATAGAGAGTGACAGACAGGTGCATATTAGGAACTACTTCTAGATCTATTAAAAACTTTTTGAGCCATATTGCTTCTTTTGCTGCTTCACTTGCGGCTACATACTCAGCTTCCATTGTGGAGTCAGCAATACAACTCTACTCCTCTACACAATTGCTCCTCGTTTAGAGTGAATGCTGACCCCGAAGTTGATTTTCTCGAATTAATATCGATCTGAAAGTTAGAATCAATGTATCTAGTAAGGATCATATCCTTAGCATCATACACGTGCATATAATTTCTCGTTCTCCGAAGATACTTAAGAATGTTTTTAACAACAGTCCAATGATCATGACTAGGATTGGATTGAAATTTGCTGACAATTCCTACGGTATAACATATATGGGGACGAGTACACAACATTGCATACATCAAACTCCCAACTGCAGATGCATATAGAATTCGATTCATCTCAACCTCTTGAGGTGTTTTAGGACTCTATTCTTTAGACAGGTGAATTCCATGCCTGAAAGGTAAAAATCCTTTCTTGAAATTTTGTATTTTATACCTAGACAATATTTTGTATATTGATGCTTGAGATAATGCTAATGTTCCGTTCTTGCGATTTCGAACTATTTGGATTCCAAGAACATACCGTGCTTCTCCCAAATATTTCATTTCGAATTGTGAAGCCAACCATCTCTTAATGTTGGCTAGATATTCGGATTCCCAATGAGTAGAATATCATCAACATACAACACCAAAAAAACGACAGTTTTGTTGACGATTTTCTTGTATACACAGGGTTCGTCAATATTTTTTTCAAAACCATAAGATTTGATCACAGTGTCAAATATCATATTCCAGGATCTAGAAGCTTGTTTTAATCCATAAATGGATCGATTAAGCTTGCAAACCTTTTGCTCTTGACCCTGTTGTATAAACCCTTCTAGTTGAGACATAGATACTCTCTTCAAGATAGCCATTCAGAAAAGTTGTCTTGACATCCATTTGCCATATTTCATAATCATAAAATGTGGCTATGGACAAGAGTATTCTAATAGACTTTATCATGACAACTGGAGAGAAGGTGTCTTCAAAATCTACCCCTCTCTTTGGGTTAACCCTTTTACCACAAGTCTAGCTTTGTAGGTGTGTACCTTACCAGCTTGGTCTCATTTTCTCTTGTAGATCCATTTTCAACCGATGGGTTTTTCCTCTTCAGGTTGATCTACAAGATCCCAAACAGAATTGAAATACATAGATTCCATTTCAAGGTCCATCACTTTAATCCATTGGTCTTTATTCACATCATTAATTGCTTGGCTAAAAGACAATGGATCCTCTAAACCATCATCTGGTATGATGACTTGAGTTTTAGTTAAACCCATGTATCGGTCAGGTTGTTGCCCAACCCTCCCACTACGACGAGCCATTCTCAACTCTTGAGAAGGATGTGAAGTCTCAGTTTCATCAACAACTCTTGTTGACAGACCTGCTCTATCAACAACTCTTGTTGAAAGACCTGTTCTATCAACAATTCTTGTTGATACATTTGCCGTTTCCCTGGACATTTCTTCTATTACTAGCTTACTGCGAGGTTGATGATTCTTTACATAGTCTTCCTCCAGGAAGGTTGCATTTGTTGATACAAATACCTTATCTTCCTGAGGGTCATAAAAGAAACCGCCTCTTGTTTCTTTTGGGTACCCTACAAATAGGCATACTTTTGAACGGTGTTCCAACTTTTTAGGATTTTTCACCAACACATGTGCTGGACAACCCCAAATCCTGAAATGACGTAAATTTCTTTTACGTCCTATCCAGAGCTCGTAAGGCGTTTCAGAAACACTTTTTAAGGGAACTATGTTCAAAATACACACCACAGTCTCAACTGTGTGTCCCCAAAAATAATTTGGTAACTAACCGTAACTCATCATGGAACGAACCATGTCCAACAAGGTTCTGTTTCTCCTTTCTGACACAACGTCTTGCTGAGGTATGTCAGGGGCTGTGAGTTGAGACTAAATTCCATGTCCATATACTCACCACCTCGGTCCGATCGAAGTGTTTTAGTCTTTTTACCTAATTGGTTTTCAACCCCAGCCTTATACTCTTTGAATTTTTCAAAAGTTTCAGACTTTTGGTGTATTAGGTAAACATGCCCATACTTGGAATATCATCTATAAAACTGATAAAATATAGACCCACAAAGGTCCGAGTGAATCAGCTCTAGGGGTTCTTTGGCTCTAAGACCTTTTTCAGAAAAAGATATTTTTGTCATTTTACCCTCGAGACAGGACTCATATGGTGGTAATGAACTGTCTTCCAACTTATTTAGATGACTGCTCTTAATCAATCTCTCAATCTTATTAAGATTTATGTGACCCAGTCTCAAGTGCCAAAGATAGGCATTTGGAGAAATTTTCCTTTTCTTATGAGTCCCAACGATTTTAAACATCTCTATGTTCAAAACAGCTTTGACCTCAATTGGTTTTAACATGTACAAGTTATTTTCTAATTTTACAGAGCAAATCTGTTTACTTCCTATATTGATGAACACTTCATTATTTTCGAAATAAACTTTATGGTTTTGTTCTAGCAAACAAGAGATAGATATTAAATTCCTTTTCATAGAAGGAATATAATATACATTTTTTAAATAAATGTACTTATCTCCTAAAAATAACTTCATATCTCCCACTGCTTTGGCTAAAACAATCTCCCCGGTTCCTACCTTAAAGATTGTTTCACCTTCTGTCAACTGTCTCCAGAAACTTTTTTCCTGTGAGATAGTACATATATGATTAGCGGCACCTGAATCAATTATCCAGATTTTATCGTTTTCCACTAAACATACTTCGATAATAAGAAAACTATATTTATCTTGTTGTTCGAATTCTGCATTATCATCTACATAATTCATAATTTTAGATGAGTTGGGAGATAGAGGACAATCCTCTGTTAAAACTCTTTTGGTGTAATCAATCGCTAGTAATTTGTTTGTTGATTTGATTTTTTGTTATTTAAATCGGAAGCGAGTATTCTAGAGGAATTCGACATGTTGATAAAATTGAAATAAATTCTAATTAAAAAATTGTACCTAAATCCAAAATCAAGTTTTAGCAAAAAGTAATAATGTACCCATAACCATTATTTATTTGCAACGATAATTTAGTGAGTCAGAATATGAACTACTGTGGGGCAGTCAGATACTCCTTCACTAGAGCAACCAATTTTGACCAAACACTATCCTTGGAATAATTCTTATTCCTATTGTCTCCGAAATAACTCTTATTCCTATAGTCGTTTAGTTATCATTTTTGGTCAAGATCTTTACTAACAACTTAGTAATTCTTGTAAGTGTGACCCGCCATTTTCAGATCTTATAGGACGGTGTGAACTTGCCTTCGAAATAGAAGACAATATCCAAGACGAAACTATAAAACTCTATTCATTTTATTGAAGCCTGGGTTGTTCCGAATCCTATGTTACAACCCTCCGTAGGGATAGCCGTCGCAAAACGACTAGCAAAGGACCGCTTAAAGCTAATCAGCAGATGCAACATAGGAATCTCACAGTTCAGACTAATGGAGGAAACCGTAGGATATATTGACACATATCCTTCGGCCACTTACTATGAACTACTTCCTCCGTTTACCTTGATATTGACTTATACAAAACACTTTCCGTAGGGAGGTCACTTCCAGGGTGACACGAAACATCATATGAATCTCATGGTGTAAACTATGTGGAGACGTGGCATTTGAAATCTATATATCGAATAATAGACTTATGTTTGAACAACTTCCTATTATTCACCGAGATCTAGATTTAAGCTAAAAAATACTTTCCGTAGGGAGGTTACTCCCATGGTGACATGAAGTACCGCTTAAATCTGGATTATGAACTCTTAGAGACGTGGGAGCTAAAAATAACGTATCATATATGTTATTAATCTCCCACTGAAGTTTTCTAATAACTCTATCATATAGAAGTTATTAAACTGCCACTGATGTGTTCTATTGGGTAGATTTATACTTAGGTTCTTTTCAGCTAATAAGACAACCCTAAGTCTATGTGGTTTATCCAAGTATAACTCTTATAATTGGATTTTTACCTACGATGTTTAGGTGATAAACCATTTTATTACCTCACATTGCTCACGTATGCTCATAAAATCGATTATCAACACTCAATAATTCGGCCACAATCCCTAGGTAAGAGGTGTTCTGTAAATCGTCAACTTAAGTACCCCCAGCCTTAGACAAGATTATATACCGGTTGAGTTTGTAACCTAGGTTTTATAAGTTTTAACTATTAAAACAAATGGTCAACCTACGTGAACATGCATTTATTGTTTATGGATTTTAAATGTCTAACCTAATTTTATAACAACTTATAAAACTTTAGATATGCTAAACATCCATATCATACATAAAAACTATCAATATTTAATATAACACTTATATTAAATACAAGAAACCCTAACATGCATACTATATATTATAACATACTTTCAATGCATGTAACATACTTCCTATGGTGGGATTTTAAATCTAAATGGCATATTGTATGCACATACAAGATTTATTTAATTATAACATACATCAAATGCATAAATAATTAAACACAGACTGATATGGTTTTAGTTTTGGCATAAACAAGCAAACAGAAGCCTAATTATTACAAACAGCTTCAAAACCTTGAACTGGCCGAACCCCTCTAAACCGAACCCAAGCATCTTAAACCGAACTAGATGAGTCTGAACCGGACCAATAAAGTCTGAATTGGGCTAGCCGAACCAGATTGGACCTTGAGAAACCAGTCGAATCGACTGCTACGGTCCAACCTCAAGTCTTGCTAAGGCCGATTGTATAGCGCTGAAGGCAATAGTCTAGCTCCATCATCTTGTGTTGTGAAGGGGTACACAATCGCTTAGTGTTTGCCGCAACTAAACAATCGCTTAGCTTTATCACATAGAACTACACAATTGCTTAGTGTCTGTCGAAGTTAAACGATCGCTTAGCTCTATCGTATAGAACTACACGATCACTTAACTACATTGCTTAGCTATCGTTTACCTCTATCGCATAGAACTACACGATCGCTTAACACCACCGCCTAGCGTTTCATGTCATCGTTTAGTATTTGTCGTAGCTAAATGATCGCTTAGCTCTATCGTATAGAACATCATCGCGTCGCTTAGACTTCGTCTACACGATCGCTTAGTGCTATCGCGTAGCACTTCATCGCATTGCTTAGCGTGCGCAACAACTACACGATTGTGTAGTGCCATCGTATAGCAAATTCAACGTATCATATACCAAAAACTAAACGATCGCTTAGTGCTATCATATAGCAAATTGAACGCATCGTTTAGCTCCCACAGGTACACGATTGTTTAGCGTTCAACATCACAACGACCAGCGCCCATTGCTATACAATCGTCTAGGTTTTCTTCACATCGTGTAATGCCTGGAACTAGACGATCGCTTAGCAACTGAACCTGAACAACAATTCTGAGCAGAAGCTGAAAAACTGGAACAACAACTCGACCTCCTTCACTTGTTTTTTCAATTACATCTTAATTTCAACTCTAATGACTTCAAATAAATTACAGACTCTTGCTAACACATAAAAGCTCATCAAATAAAAGCCAATTAAAAATTTAAATAAGAAATTAAAGAGAATTAAAATGTCAAAACTCAGAAAACCATATCAGTGCATCGGTTCATATTTCACATATAAAACACCCACCAAACCAAAATTAAACCGAATTGAATGCTTATATGATGCTCTGATACCAATTTTAGGATTGTATCAACAACAACGGAAGTACAAGGATCATTTAAGCACTATAATTCACTAATTTTGGAAAATTATAAAGCATGCTCTTGCAGAAAACAAGTGAGTTTCAAGACATACCTCTTGTAGAACTTCTCCTTGTTCTCCAGCTACAATCTTCTCCAAATCTTGTTGCAGACTACCTCAAGATCTTCCCCACTATTCTCTTGGTGCTCTAGACTGAGTTGTGGGACTCAAAACAAGCTTGAATCAAGGGATGAAGGAGAAATGCTCACTGTAGCAATCTTGTTGAAGAACTCTTTCTTTAACCCGAATTTTCTCTAAAATTCTCTCTCGATAGCATGTCCGAATTTCACTCCAAACTCTTCAATATATTGCATATTAACATGCAAGGGAGAGAGTTGCATGAGTTGTAACTCATGCTTGGAGAAAGACAAGGCAAAGAAGATGGCTTTTGTGTGAGCAAGTACAAAGATGGATAATGGAAAACAAGACTTTTCCATATTGTGTGTGTGTGTTTTTGTTTTTTTTTTTTTTTTTCCTAATTTTTCAATTTTATTAAAAATCAAAACTTGATTTTTACAAAACCTATTTTGATTTTAAAAACTAAAAAAAAAAATTAATTTTAAATAAAACTTAATTAATTTAATACCAAATATTAAATTAATTTTTACACACATCCATCTTTATATATTTAAATCATATTTAAATATAAATTCTTCAATTTCGTTTAATTGTAATTATATCTCATATAATTACTAATTTCCTTAATTCTAATTTGAATGTTTCAAATTAACTCATCACGCTATTCTAGAGCTAGTCCGTTACGAGCTGGTAGGGGGACCTCGGGAACCTACAGATCATGGACTTCAACGATCCGAGATTAATTGGCTAAACTCATTAGATCAGATTAATCTCCATTTGTTAACTCATGGGTGACTCCACTAAAGCCCATAGTTGCACTCCCTTCACTGTAGATATATCATGTCCACATGATTTAACCATAATCAACAAGTCGACCCTTCACAGGTTGTTCGTATAATGGCTGGGTCAAATATCTGTTTTTCCCCGAGATTGCGTCTTATTCCTCAAGTTCCTACTGATCCTGTAATGAACAACTGGTTTGTGATCCAATCACTAAACCAAACTTTATCAG
>NC_052351.1:49726926-49833217 GCF_009727055.1 Benincasa hispida
CTTGTTCAAGACCTAGATTCAGTACTTGAGAGAACAACCTTTCTCCTATCCCTAAATCAGGTAGGCGTGAACTCCATCTTACACCCTATGTCCCCAGCTATCTATTCGGTCTTACCCCTGAAATGGGAATCTTATTGAGCCAGTGCTGTTGAGTAAACCTTCACCCATGCAAATCTAAGGGCAATCCCGAATAAATAGAAGTTCATAGTTAGCTCAGATTAAGGTCATCTAAGTGAAATAGCCAGTCCTATATAGTAAACAGTGCTATAAAGTAAGAGTGACTTGTTTCTTGGTCTGATCTTATGCAAACTCATTGCATAGGACGCCCCCACTCCTCATGTCATAACATGTACGAATTAGGATCACATCGTATGTAGCACTTTACAACTCTTTGTAACAACTACAGAGTGGGCCGCATCCAATGGTGTTACTAGAATAAGGTACCCAACCTTATTCATGTTCCATAGATCATTTTGACTATTTACTCGAACCTGATCCACTCTTATATCTCCACCTAAAGTTCAGGTACTCATACAATAGTCATGGGGTTTATTGAATTTAGACTTTCATACAGTTTATGAAATCAATAATAAGTATATTGATAATAGAAAGTATTTATCATTTTACAAACTGCGAGTTTTAGGACATAAAACCCAACAGTTTCGCCCCCCTTCTGATCTAAATCTCCCTACTGAGGGTTGATGAAGACAACATTGCACCTCTTTACCTTGAGCGAGCCTTTCTCTTCATTCGTGAGGGGACGATACTATGAATTTATTTTTCACTTTTTGCCTCACCTGATGGTCTCTCGTCGATGGTCTTTCAACGTTTTTAAGGTTGAGGCATCGCTAGATTGACACTCGGGGTATCGACCCCCTCTTTCTTATAGCCATATTGGGGGTGTCATTGCAAGTATTTTCCTTCCCCTTTACCTCACTGGAGACATGTTTGCTGGAGTGATCTTTAACCCTCTCGCACTTCAGGCGATCGAAAACGGGCGTGCAGGGTTTTCCTTCACTTTCCTTCGAAACTGCACCTAACCTCTCGAAGGCTGAAGGACGTGCCGGTGGTTGACTGACGATTTCCTCCTCTCTTTCGCTAGGAGAGTCAACCTTCGAAAGGCTGAGTATCGAGTAGCTTTGGGAATCGTATGCGAACTTCCTCTTTCTGCTTCCGTCATGCTCAATCTCTAGAAGACCAAAGCGCGTGCGGCAGACGACCTAATACAGTCGAAGGCTGAGGTTCTTTTATCTTTGCTGCCCATTTCCTTTGTATCATCGACCTCTTCTGCAATGATATGATTGCTATTGGCCACCTTTTCCTTCGCCTTTCTGGTTATGCGAACCGGCTCCAATGACTTATATCTGAGTCCCGCCCTCGATGTAGGTATAGCGTGTCCCTCTTGCAAAAGCTTATTTTGGATCGTTGAGAGTCCGGGTTGCTCATAAATCTTCAAGCTTTTAAACTCAGTGTGAGTCATGAAGTCATATCCCACCTTCGCCAACAGTTTGTAAGCCTTGGGGTCGAATCCGTCTTTAGTTCGCTTCTCAGGCAAATTTAACTTTGCCAGGTCTACCTTTGGTTTGTGGACTTCCTGATTCGTTATTGGCATGAGAGGTGTGACGAAATTCTCCTTTAGGATTTCTACATCGCCGACCTGCAAATCTTTTGAGCATTTTGTAAAAGATGACTCACCCTTCTTCCATCATGACAAAGGGATATAACGCATAATCGGAGACTTTGAGGCCTTTTCGTCCCTCACCACATTTGCCTCTCCAACACTGGGGGATGTCCCACTCCCTTTTGGACTGGAGGCTTATACCTTGCCACCCATTTCTTTCTTTGTGTCTACTGGCAACCTTGATTGAGATCCATCTGCTTTCTATCAGCGAGGTCTCTACAGCCATTGTTTCACTAGAATTCTCGCTCTTCAAGTAAAACTTCGCATCTGCGAAGTGAGATTCAGCCTCAGAAAACGGATTAGAGTCTGCTTCAACTTTTATAATCCCATCTTGGTAGAACTTGAAACATTGATGCAGTATTGACGTAATCACACATTCCCATGAATACAAGGGCACCCCAGTAGCAGCTTACAAGTGGTCTTTGAGTCTATAATGTGAAACAACGCATCAGCCTCCAAGTCGCTGATGAGGAGCTCTAAGCGTATCATGCCTATCACCCTTTGGCTGCCTTGATTGAGCCCCTGAATGACCAACTTGCTGTTTAACAACTCTTCCATGCGAATGCCTAACTATTTCATGGTTTCTTCAGAAATTATATTGACAGCAGATCCATTATCGATGAGAATTCGACCAACTTTTTGCTCTCGAATGTACCCAGAGACGTACAAAGGCCTACTGTGCAACTTGAATCCTAGCAGCAGATTTTCTTCTGAGAAGCCTATGGATGTACAACACAAGGCATACGCACGTGCTGCAGAGATCGATATACCGTACGCGTTGGATTCTAATACCGCCTCAATGAGGGTCGTCTTAGCTTCTTGCGGGAGTGAGAGCAGGTAATCTGCTAAATGACAATAAGCCCTTTGATTCTCATGTCGATTTCAATGGGTTTGGGAGGGTATCTTCTTCTTCTATGGTGCTGACAACATGACATGTAGCAGTTTCTGTCATTTCTCCTAGACCCCAATCGCAGAAGTTCTCTAGCAGGAAATCCGCCAACGTCACCTGTTGTCTGGGATGAGGAACGCCCTCATCTTCCTCGTCAACAACCTTGGGCTTTCAGGCCTTCTATCTACCCTTCTTTTTTTGTATCTTTCTCCCTCTCCTATAACTTCAATAGGAGCGTGACTTTTCTTGGGTAGAGTTCGACCCTTTTTTTCTTACGGCGTATCACAAGGATCTAGCCTTCGTTATCGTCATTATCAACACCTTCTTCTCTGTTTTGAGGATCTGTGGCTTGGACCTCCTAGTGAAACCACATAACCACAGGTTCGAAGGTCCTAAACTGAACCAAACCCTCACTTTCTCCATAACATATGATTGATGCTGGTGCGCTTGGAGTTACTGTCACTGCAGCATAATTTGTTTGGACCACCTCGTCTAGATCCAGCTCTATTTTCCTCTCACGGGCCAACTTGAGGGTCAGCACACTCAATACAAAAATTTTTTCAACCGGGTGGCTAACGACCCTGTAATACCTGCAGTAATTGGGATTGTCCACTTCGCCGGTTTCTTTTAGTTGTTTACATTCCGGTAGCTGAAGAAGGTGGTTCTCCAGTAGTTGCTCAAGCATATTCGCAATTTCGAAGTTGGGGAATGGATAGTATTTTTCCTGCCGCTCCTTCAGAGTTAGGCGACTTTGCTCTTCCTTCATCTTTCTTTTTTGTCTTCTTCTCTTTCCCTTTCGAGGAAAACTTCAACGGGGTCATATTAACCATTGATTCCTTCATGGCACCTTTCACAATCTTCCTGGCACCCTTTACTTCCTTCTTGTCCTTCTTCGACTCGGGGATTAGGAAATACTTCGTTTCCCTATTGGCAATGCTTAGTTCCATATCATGGGTGCAAGTCACCAATTCTTCTAAGGTACGGGGCTTTATTTCCTGTAGGATATAAATGAGTCCCAGTGCATACCCTGAGTGTATAAATTGTTGGGATTAGTGTCCTAATTCTCCCGGAGTCTTGTTGTTTTGTAAAGATACATATTATTAAATGAATAAAATAAGTGTTATTTAATTCTGATATTTACTCATATCCAATAAACAAAGCTCCTTGGTTATCTTATGTGAACTTAAGCATGTATATGTGATATACAAGTGGATCATGCCTTAAGTGATAACCTAAATCTGTCTGTAGTATAAGGATTAAGGTGAGATACCTGATCCTGGTGACACTACGGATACGGCCCGCTTTGTAGAGGTTTGTAAGTGTTGTAAATTACTACAGATGGTAGATCCTGACCATTCATGTGGAGACATGGAGTGGTGGTGTCCTATACAAAGAGTTTGTATAAGACCTGGACCACGAGATGATTATACTCTATATATAACATCGTTGATACTAGAGACTTGCATCACACCTAAACGACCATAGGTGACACGACCTCGTCCTGAGTGTTATGTGAACTCCTAACTTTGAGGGCAGTCCTTTGATCAGTATGGGTGATAGTGGCCAGATTGCCAACTCAATATGCCTACCTTTTTGGGGAATTGTCTGATCTGGGAGCTGGGAACTCAATCCACAATATGGAATTCACTTCTTTCTCGAAGTAGGGATAAGTAGAGAGATTGCTCCCTTAAGGGTTGATTCGGGGGCTTGAACATAGTGGCCACAACTTCTCTTTGGAAGAGAAGACTCAGTCATAGTAGGACTATGATTTATGTTCATTAGAGGGATCAGTGGTACTTAAGGAGACGTATGTAACTATAGGGGCATAACGGTTATTGGCCCAGTTGTACTTACGAGCGATTTGTAAAGGGTTGTCACACTGCTGATTGGTTAAGATGGACACATAATATATTTGTAGTGAGAAGAGTCCAGCTGTCGGTCTTTAGTGGAGTGCCTGACAGTTAACAGATGGTGGATCTCGTGACTAAAGAGTTTAGTCAGTTATTCACATACCGTTGGAACTTCGGATCTACAGGTCCATGAAGTCCCCTTGGTAGCTTGGATTCATGCTGAAGAATCAAGTTCTTGGTATTGATTTGAAATGCTCAAATTGACAAGAGGTATTTTGATTATATATGATATAATCGGTTTGATGTATGAGATACATCTAGTAGAGGATTGATGTAAATGAGATTTACATTAAGTACCATGGAATAGAAAAAGAACTATAGTTTATATGTTTCATGAGATGAAATATTAAAACTATAGGTTATAAATATATAGTATGATAAGTTGGTTATCATTTATATTTATAATAATATTAATTATTAGATAATTAATACTTTTTCTTTTAAAATAACCAAAGTAATGGGTGGTTATTGATCATGGTAACCGTGAGTTTAAAAGAAAATTGGTTTCCTATTTTGAAAGAATATTTTTTACAAAAGGTTGAAAAGATTTTGTTTTTTCTCTTCGGCGAAAAGAAACTCACGGAAGTCGTCAAGTAATACAGATTTACTAAACGACGGCTGGATGAGCTAAACGATCGTGCAGGAGCTAGCTAAACGATCGTGCAGTGTTGACTAAATGATCACATAGCTTTGCTAGACTATCGCTGGCCCAAGGTAAACGATCGTGTAGAATCGACCGAGCTAAACGAGCTAAATGATCGCATAGCTTTTGTTAGACGATCACATAGTTTTATCTAAGCGATTGGGCATCAACCTATATAATAGGTCTCCGACTTCTCCCACTTGCCCAGCCGTGGTACGCGATCGTTCTTTCCTCCGTTCATCTGCCTCACATCAAATCCGAACAGAGCCCACCATCTGGATTCTCACATCGAGAATACCAAGGTCGCCTTGTTGGTGGTGTTAGACTCAACTTGACACCATCGAGGTTTTTCGGAGGTCGTTCGTTGTTGCGGAGGAGTTTGTGACCAAGGAGATCGTTGAGGACGAGCGCGAAGAGTTTGTGCTATGTTCTTGCGGTGTTGCGGTTGTGTAGATCGAGCACGCGTAGTTGCAGTTGTTTGATCAGAGTGGCGCATCGGAGCGTGGAAACGCATCTACCATTGTTAGTACAGTTTTCCCTCTGTACATTTATTGCTTTATGCTGTAATTTCTCTGTAAATTGTATAACCACTTGTATTGAAGTCGACTATAAATGGTTTGTTGATTCATGATTGTAATTTGGAATTGTCTTGCTTCCGCTGCACACGGAAATCTCGAGTTCGATTTCCTTCATAAATTAATTATATATATATATATATATATAATATATATACACACACACACATAATATTATTTCCTTTCCTTCTTAAATTTCAAAATCCATATATATTCTTTTCTTTCTTAAATTCCAAAATTCTTATATATATATATATTTCTTTTTCCTTTCTTTAATAAACATATCATATCAAACTCAAATCTTTTTAATAAACATATCACATCAAACTCAAATCTTTCACCTCTTCTCTAATTAATTAAATAAACCTCAAAATAAATTCATCAACTTTAATTCAGTTCTTTCCAAAAATCCTAAATCCCAAAATTAAATTCTAACTTTCCAAATTAACTTAAATTCAAATTAAAATATTTTTAGATACTTGATTTAATAACTTCCAAATAAACCAATTATCTTTTCCTAATTCTTTGCTTAAATTTTGGATTCAAATTCCAAAATTATAGAGGGTAAAATTTTAAAATCACAATTTCCCCCTTTTCCCTTTCAAATTTCACGAAACTCCAAATTTCTTATCCAAATAATTCAATTATCCCTTCCAACTAATTTAAAACTATACTCAAAGAATCCATATAACTAATAAAACTTCTTCAACCGTAACAATTTGATTCCAAATTCCAAAGATTAGGAAACTAAAACTCAACAATTTGAGATAATTAACTTAAATTTTCTTTAAAAAAATCGGGATGTTACAACATTTGTTCTCTCAGGGCAACAATCTCATAGTCTTGCTCCTCGACGACTTTCATTAGAAAGATGATCTTCCTTTCCATGGCCGCTTCAGCTGTTACATCTGCCATCAAGACAGAAATCACATCAGGTTGTAAATCCTTTTTCGACTTGCTGAAGGTAGAAGTAGAATTTTCAAACAAGGGGTTCTCCTTGATGATAATCCTGCCTTGTGGAGACTCCGTCATTTGCCTTAGGATTTTGTGCGGGATGAGGGAACTTTACTCTTGCTCCTGCATAACTTCCCTCGAGCAACTACAGATGACAGGTCCCGTGTAAGAGCTGCTTGTGGAGGAAGCTCTAGATGCAATCTTCTTTGGTGCTATTGTCTTGTTTAGATGCTGAGAGAGAGATGAGAGGTAGAGATATCCCACTCGACATGTCAATTTGTTCACACGAGGTTTTCGGAGAAACGTATTTCGTGGAGTTGAACTTGAGTTGGTGTGATATTGGTTTGATTTGATGCGATGTGGTTCGATCTCTAGTACTTGATCCTCTAATTCTCTCTCGGTTGAATGAATGTGCTTGACTTGAAGAAGAAATGCACTGGACGTTCTTGAAGTAGAAGTCTTGGAAGAGTTTTTGTGTCTTCAAGGGGGTTTCAGGAGTCTCAAGAGTCTTTTATTTGTTGGAGAATTCTCTTTGGTCTCTCTAGAGTGTAGAATGGCTAACCCTTGGAATGAGACGAGCTCCTCTATTTATAGGGCTCTCTGATGGGCTTCAAGGGCTTGGGCTTAGTTGGCCCATGAGTCTGGGCTTGGTTGGCCCATGAGCCTAATTAATTGAAATTGGGTCTGGCCTTTGGGCCCTATTAATTGAATTTGGGCATGCTTTGGCATTTTAGGCCCAAATTAAGCCCATATTTGGGCGTAACTGGACCAATGCCCAAATTATAATGTCAAATTGGGCGAAATTAACACGTGAAGTCACTAGAATTTGTCTTCAATTTCAATTTAGGACACATGTCAACTCTTAACTGGTTTCAAATTTGATGATTTTGACATTTCGTCATAAATTTAATAAATAACGTGGCTATTCGCATGAGATTTCAAGAGAAATTTATTTCGTGAAACTTAAACTTTGTATTTGTATTAATTTTGTGGAAAACAATCTCTAATACATAGTATTTTAATGCTTTCAAAATAAATTATAATTTTTAAGTTGGTTGATCTTCTTGAACGATCGACCTTTGGGCTTGTTGATCTTCTTAGGTGATCGGCTTGATCTTCTTGGATGATCGGCCATTGGGCTTAATTTGTTTGCACGAGATTTCAAGAGAAATTTATTTCGTGGAACTTGAACTTTGTATTTGTATTAATTTTGTGGAAAATAATCTCTAATACATAGTATTTTGATGCTTTCAAAATAAATTATAATCTTTAAGTTGGTTGATCTTCTTCAATGATCAGCCTTTGGGCTTGTTGGTCTTCTTAGGTGATCGGCCTTTGGGCTTGTTGATCTTCTTGGATGATCGACTTTTGGGCTTGATGATCTTTTTGGGCGATTGGCCTTTAGGCTTGCTGATCTTCTTGGACAATCGGCCTTTGGGCTCGTTGATCTTCTTGGACAATCGACCTTTGGGTTTATTGGTCTTCTTGGATGATCGGCCTTCAGGCTTGTTAATCTTCTCGGAGGATTAGTGTTCGCATGAGGCTTTCGGAGAAACTTGTTTCGTGGAGTTGAACTTGAGTTGGTGTTGATATTGAGGTTGGTTTGATGCGATGTGGTTCGATCTTTAGTACTTGATCCTCTGATTTTCTCTCAGTTGGGTGGATGTGCTTGACTTGAAGAAGAAAAGCACCGAACATTCTTGAAGTAGAAGTCTTGGAAGAGTGTTTGTGTCTTCAAGGGTCTTCTGTCTTCTAGGAGTGCATCTTTAGAAGTCCTAGGAGTCTTATACTTGTTGATAAATTCTCTCTGGGTTCTCTGAATGTAGAATTGCTTGTATCTTCAAATGACTTTAGTCTTCAGAAGGCTTGTATCTTCAAAGGACGTCAGTCTTCAGGTGTGGTTAGTTTTAGGAGTGGAGTCTTCTGATTGTAGAGAATTCCCTATAAGCTCCCTGGAGTATAGAATTGCTGACCCTCCAAATGAGGAGAGCTTCTTTATTTATAGAGTTCACAGCTTGAGCTTGGTTGATCTATGGGCTTGGTCTTTGGGTCCAATTAGTTGTACTTTGACCCAAATAATAATATCAAATTGGGTCAAATTAATCCTATCTGATTGAACGGTCATGATAAAACCACGTGGAGTCATCGAAATTTGTCTTCAACTTCTATTCGGGACATATGTCAACTTCTAATTGAACCCAAATTTAATGATTTGGAATTTCGTCATTAATTTAGTAAATGACGTGGCAACTTGTGATTGGTCCAAAATTTCTCATTCAACAAATGCCCTATTTCGAGATTTATTCACATATATGGGTGGATAAATCTCGAAAAATATAAAGTTGGAATCGAAATCCAAATATATTTGTTCTTGAATTTTACCTCAATTAATGTGTCAGTCAAACTATGAATTTAGTACATAAGTTTACCTTGAATTTGGGATAAAATTTGGAATATCGCCAAACTTACAAAAAAAAATTGAGCTTTGTCCCAATTTAATTTGATTTGGATTTAAGATACAACTTGGGATATGCCCAGATTTCAATAAAAGATCAATTGAGATTTTTTTTCTTATCCACAATTTATTTCGATTGAAGATTAAAAAAAAAAAAAATTGGGATATGCCCAAATTTCAATAAAAGATCAATTGAGATTTTTTTTCTTATCCGTAATTTATTTTGATTGAAGATAAAAACTCAATAGGATACTTGAATTTGGAATATGGCCAAACTTTAATTTGGGATGAATCTTAGATCCTTCCCAATTTGATTTGGAAATAGAGATAAAGAACCTAAATTTGGATGAATTTGATATAAAATTTGGAAGATGCCCAAATTTTATCCTTAATAATTTGGCTTGGGGATAAAAGTATAGTGATTTGGTGATTTAGATTTGGGATAAAATTTGGAATATGCACAAATTTTAATTTGAACAATTTGATTTTGAATAAAATTTGGAATATGTCCAAATCTGAAGATAAATTTGAAGACAAAATCTAATAAAATTAAATTAAATAGAAAATTTGTTTAATTTAATTTGAAATTAGAATAGAATCAAATTAGTAAATCTAATAAAAAAATCTAATATTTTAAATCAATTCTTTTATTTGATTTGAATTTCCGAATTTGTTATGGAACCTAACAAACCTCTGTAGGACCCCAAACCCTTCCATTATCCTCATCCCCTCCTCTTCTTTTAATCTTTTCTTTCTCTCATTTTCCTCTTTTCTTCCAACTTTCTTTCTTTTTTTTAATCTTTTCTTTCTTTCTATTTTTTCTATTTTTTTCTATTTTTCTTTCATTTTTCTTTTTCTTTTTCTTTTTTCTTTATACTTTCTTTTGATCTTTTTTGTTTCATTTTCTTTTTTTTTTAATTTATGTTTTTTTCTTACAAAACGAGGCTGCACTTGAATTTTAGAGATGAAGCGAAGCCGCACTTGAATTTTGGAGATGAAGCAAAGTCGCACTTGACTTTCGGAGATGAAGCGAAGCCGCACTTGACTTTCGGAGATGAAGCGAAGCCGCACTTGACTTTCGGAGATGAAGAGAAGCCGCACTTGACTTTCAGAGATGAAGCGAAGCCGTACTTGACTTTCAGAGATGAAGCGAAGCCACACCAGACTTGTGGAGATGAAGCGAAGCCGCACCAGACTTTGGAGATGAAGCGAAGTCGCACTAGACTTGTGGAGATGAAGCGAAGCCGCACCAGACTTGTGGAGATGAAGCGAAGCTGCGCCAGACTTGTGGAGATGAAGCGAAGACACGCTAGACTTGTAGAGATGAAGCGAAGCCACGCTAGACTTATGGAGATGAAGTAAAGCGATGCCAAACTTGTGAAGATGAAGCGAGCCATGCCAGACTTTGGAGATAAAGCGAAACTGTGCCAAAATTTTGGAGATGAAGCGAAGCCGCACCATTAGTTTGGAGACGAAGTGAAGCCACGCCACGACTTTGAAGATGAAGTGAACCACGCAAGACTTTGGAGATGAAGTGAAGCTACGTCATGATTTTGTAGACCGAGTCATTGAAGATGGAACCGAGCCATGCACACTGACCATGAACTTGAAGATGAAGTGGAGCCATGCACACCGACCTTGAGCTTGAAGATGGAGCGAAGCCATGCACACCGACCTTGAACTTGAAGACAGAGCGGAGCCATGCATACCGACCTTAAACTTGAAGATGGAAGTGGATCCATACACACCAATCTTAAACTTGAAGATAGAAGCAGAGCCATGCACACTGGTCTTGAACTTGAAGATGGAAATGAGACCATGCACGACAATCTTGAACTTGAAGATGGAAGTGGGGTCATGCACGTCAATCTTGAACTTGAAGATGGAGCAGCATCAATGGAGCCTCTGAACGTGAAGATGGAGAAGCATCGACGAGACCTTCACGTTTGAGTTTGACAAAGCATCGACAAATCCTCTGCATTTGAGTTTGACGAAGCATCGACAAATCCTTTGCACTTGAGCTTGAAGAATCGGTGAGCCCTTCGCATTTGAGCTTGAAGCATTGACGAATCCTCTGCACTTGAGTTTGACGAAGCATTGATGAATCTTCACATTGAGCTCGACTTTGTGACTTTGAGCATGAAGATGGCATTGCAAAGCCTTCAGACTTGAGCATTCGACGAAGCATCTGAACTTGAAGATGGAGGAACATCCAAGTTTGATTTTAAAGAGGAAGCGAAGTGCATTCCAAGTGTGTGTCTTTTATTTACTGTGCTAGTTCCTTACGAGGGATGAACATCTTCAATCCATTGTGTTGCCCCCAATAGGGATGAACATCTTTAATTTGGAGTGTCATTCTTTAACGGGGATGATCAATATCAATCTTGTAGTATCATACTTAGGTGGTTGTGGTACCTTTTCTGATGGACTAAACTTAAATTTCTTTAAGTTGCCTTCGTACCCTTAAGGAAAGGGATCAAATCATGACTTAGCTCAAGTTTTTTTTTTTTTTTTTAACTGGACTGAACTTGAAGTTTCTTTCAAGTTGCCTACATAACCTTCATAATGATAGGGATCAAGTCATAATGTAGTTCAAAAAGAATGTTTTTTATTTTTATGCACGACTGAACTTAAATTTCTCTAAGTTACCTACATACCCTTTATAATGACAGGGATCAAGTAGTAACTTAGTTTATACAAAGTTTTTTTTTTTTTTTCCGGACCATTCATATTTTAAGCTCATGCGGACCAGGAGCATCATGCAGTTTAGGATCTTACGATGAGGAGCTTCTTCATTTAAACTTCAGAAACTCTTATTTCATCATGGTTTTAATCATCCTCTTCATTTGTAGAATTCGTCAATATGATGAGTTTCGGCTTCACTATCAAGGAACCTTTTGTACTTATGTCAACAGAAAATTTTCTCTTCATGCGTGAAGAGACACGACTGTGAATCTCTTCGCTGTTGTTTTCTTCATGGAATGATATCGCCTTCAAGATTTTCATCCTTCCTTTATGTTGATCACTTGTTGTCTTGAAACGATCAAAAGCAGATGTTGAAGGTCGATCTTTCTTTAATGTGGATATACTTAGCCTTTTGAAGGCTGAAGTTCGAGTAGAAGTAGTTGTTGGACATTGGTCTTCTTCTCCTACGGTGGCCATATTCAATCTTTGAAAAACTGAAGATCGAGCACTTGAAGGTTTAATCGATCGAAGACAGAAGTTTTTTGCTTCATTTCTTTTGAGTCGTTGACTTCTTCGGTAGTTATATGATTGTTGTCGACTTTCACTATGCCGACAGTGTGACACACAATAAATTCTGATACTTTCTCTTGATGATTATTGAGAAAGCTTTTGGAAGAAATTCTGTCAAAGTTGTCGGCCGTCGGAATTGAGGGAAGTCCTTGTCTTCTTCTTAACAGGCTTAGGCTTCCATGTCATCTTTTTGCCTTTCTTTATATGAGTCTTGTTCCGTCTTCTATAGCTTCAATAGGAATGCGACTCTTTTTGGATGGAGTTTGGTTGTCTTTTTTTTCGATGAGTCACAACTATCCACCCTTCATTGTTATCTTTTAACGAGCTCATCTTTCTTTTTGGAATTTGCTGTTTGAATCTCTTGCTAGAACCAAACAACTATAGGCTCGAAGGCTCCGAACTGGATCAGGCTTTGTCTTTGAGCATGGGACATAGACAGTGTTGGAACACTTGAAGTCGCCGCTACTGTAGCGTGATTTTTCTGAGCTATTTTACCCAAACCTAGCTCAATCTTCTTTTCATGAGCCAATTTCAGTACCAAGCACCTCTCAACTGGGTGACTAATGACCTGATGATACTTGCAGTAGTTAGGATTATCTATTTTTCCTACTTGTTCCGGCTGCTTGCATTCTAGCAGCTGAATAAGTTGCTTCTCTAGAGTTGCTCTAACATATCTGCCACATCAGAGTCAGGGAATGGATAAACTTTCTCTTATCTTTCTTTAAGAATTGGACGACGCTTCTCGCCCTCATTGTGCCTTTTTTCAAATTTTGTTTGTTTTCCTTTGGAGGATAATTTCGAAGGGGTCACATGAACGACCATAGATTCTTTTGTGGTACTATCCACGGTCTTTTCAGTGCCCTTGGATTCATTCTTGTATTTTCTCCCTTCAGGGATTAGGAAATATTTAGTTCCCCTATTGGCGATGCTCAGCTCCATATCATGAGCACGTGTTGCCAACTCCTCAAACGTACGAGGTTTTATCCCTTGTAGGATGTACAGAAGCTCCCAATGCATGCCTTGAGTGCACATCTCCACTGCAGATAATTCAGTGAGTCTATCTTTGTAATCCAGACTTAAAGCTCTCCATCGGTTGATGTAGTCAATATCCGACTCTTCTTTTCGCTATTTTGTGTTCGTCAAATCCATCATGCTAACGGTGTGCTTTGTACTGTAGAAGCAGTTCAGGAACTCCCTTTCTAGTTGTTCCCAACTGTCAAGCACTTCTGGCTCCAAATTAGTATACCAATTGAAAGCATTTCCTTTCAAGGTACGGACGAACTACTTGACTAGCTAGTCTCCTCTGGTTCCTGCAATTTTGTAGGTTTCAATGAAGTGTGTAACATGTTGTTTTAGATTGCCCTTTCCATCGAACTGCTGGAACTTTGGAGGTTGATATCCAGCTGGTATTCTCAGGTTGTCGATTCTCTTGGTGTACGACTTGGAGTATATAAAGGAGGACTGTGATGGTCTTTCGTACTGAGCCCTTAAGGAGTTTGTAATCATATCCTGCAGCTGTTGAATTGACAAGGTGGCGACAGAGGTAGATTGTTGTGGCTGACTTTCCTGCAAGGCAGTCTTTCCTTTGTAATTGGCTTTTGTAGTTGGAGATTGACTTGACTCAGCAATATCCCAAGCCTGTATCTGATATCTTAAAGTAGCAATTTCATGATCTCGCTCCTCTATAGCCTTCATTAGGAGATTTATCTTTATCTCCATCTCTGCCATGGTTGACTCAGTCGTTACGTCAGTCATCATGACAAACGCTACATCAAAATGTAATTCTTTCTCTAATAGATCGGTAGCAGAAGCATAGTTGTCGAACAAGGGATTTTCTCTAATGACGATCTCGCCTTTAGAAGATTCCATCAGCTGGTCTCAGATTTCTCCCGTTATGACAGAGCTTTCTTTGGTGCCATTTGTAGATTTGTTGACTTGAATGACGAAAGAGAGATGAGAGGTAGAAAGGTCCCACTGGGCGTGCCAATTTGTTCACACATGATTTCAAGAGAAATTTATTTTGTGGAACTTAAACTTTGTATTTGTATTAATTTTGTGGAAAACAATCTTTAATACATAGTATTTTGATGCTTTCAAAATAAATTATAATCTTTAAGTTGGTTGATCTTCTTGAACGATCGGCCTTTGGGCTTATTGATCTTCTTAGGTGATCGGCCTTTGGGCTTATTTATCTTCTTGGATGATCGGGTTTTGGGCTTGTTGATCTTCTTGATGATCGGCCTTTGGGCTTGTTGATCTTCTTGGATGATCGACCTTTGGGCTTGTTTATCTTCTTGGATGATCGACTTTTGGGCTTGATGATTTTCTTGGGCGATCGACCTTTAGGTTTGCTAATCTTCTTGGACGATCGGCTTTTGGGCTCGTTGATCTTCTTGGACGATCGGCCTTTGGGCTTGTTAATCTTCTTGGATGATCGACCTTCAGGCTTGTTGATCTTCTTGGAGGATTAATGTTCGCACGAGGTTTCCGGAGAAACTTGTTTCGTGGAGTTGAATTTGAGTTGATGTTGATATTGAGGTTGGTCTGATGCGATGTGGTTCGATCTCTAGTACTTGATCCTCTGATTTTCTCTCAGTTGGGTAGATGTATGTGCTTGACTTGAAGAAGAAAAGCACCGAATGTTCTTGAAGTAGAAGTCTGGAAGAGTGTTTGTGTCTTCAAGGGTCTTTTGTCTTCTAGGGGTGGTTAGGTGTGGTTAGCTTCAGAAGTCAAGGAGTCTTCGTAGATAATTCCCTATGAGGTCTCTGGAGTATAGAATTGTTAACCCCTCCAAATGAGGAGAGTTCTCTATTTATAGAGTTCATAGGTGGGCTTGGGCTTGGTTAATCCATGGGCTTGACCTTTGGGCCAATTAGTTGGACTTTGACCTAAATAATAATATCAAATTGCGCCAAATTAATCCTATCTGATTCAACAGTCATGATAAAACCACGTGGTGTCATCGAAATTTGTCATCAACTTCTATTGGGACATATGTCAACTTCTAATTGAACCCAAATTTAAGGATTTGGAATTTCGTCATTAATTTAGTAAATGACGTGACAACTTGTGATTGGTCTAAAATTTTTCATTCAACAGTGGCGATCTCTGATTGGTCCGAAATTTCTCCACCAACCACAACTAAAATATAGAAGCTAACATTTAAATTTAAAATCTACTAGTTATATTAAGAAGTAAACCCAAGTAATATTTGTAAAAATCAGAATCTTAGTTATTTTATGATAAAAAAATCATTAAATAGAAATTAAATATAGGAACGACCAGAGGTGAGATTCATATATAGCTGGTTTGATCGTAAATATACAGATATAAAAATCATTTCTTTATTATTTTCTTAATTGAAAAAAGTGATTTTTGTTTGGACTAGTTTGAATGTAAATACACGGATATACTAATGGTATAAATGGAAAGAAACTCTCAACTCTTTCCTCCTAAAGGTAATTTTGCAAGGTCACTTCCAACTAAGGTAATTCTCATTATCATGTAGTTTTTGGCTATTTTTCATAATTTTCCTTTATTTTTCAAACTAGAAAGGGTTAGAGAAAATTAAAGTATAGTTTGTAGGCGATCTACAAATATAAATTTGAAAATAAATAATTTAATGTAAATAGAGTTAAATTTCATATTTTCAAATGTGTGTTTAGTAATCGATTCAGAATTAGAGTTCTGTTTAAATAATTTTTCAAAATATGTTTAATAATATATTTATAAACTATAAAATTAGTTATAGTTAAATACTAGATATTAGGTTAATATACATTATTATTAATTAATTTATGAACTCGTATTATGTTAAAAAAGTTCATAATTATTATTTTATAATATCATATAATTTATAATATATTATATAATATATAATTTAGTGTTACAAACATAATTGATTTTTTTTTAAAAAAAAAATACAATTGAGTTTATATTTATAATATGAAATACTATAAATGTTGACGCTTTAAGCTTTTTCTAATATAATTATGGGTTTTAAATTTTTAATTTCAAAATATTATTACATTGCAAACATAAAAAAGTTGTTATCCAAATCTACATTTTTAATAAGAATTTAAACTTGGCATATTTGTGGAATAAATCAAGATTACCTACCAAACAAGCGTTTATATTTTAGTTCTCACTTTTAATCATTTTGGTCTTTTAAAAGGTGTTTGAGCCTCCAATTTCTAATATAATAGCACTCCATGTTCGAAGCTCAATTTATAAGATTTTATGTTTCCAACTATTATAACATAATTAACTACAATATCACTATTTCAAATCATTTTTTGTTATAATGTTTACTATTTGTTATAGTAAACTATTTTGAACTCATCTTCCCTTTCCCTCTATGTTCCAATGCTTACAATTTCTAACCTATACTAAAATAATCCATAATCCAAATACAGAATATTAACCCAGACTAAAATAGTCAACACTTTAAAAAAAAAGACTATTATAATTCATTGACTATCATAAACCACATATTATAATAACGAACTCAATGCCTCAAACACCCCTTAGTTTTGAAAAAATATATTTTTAAAAGGTCTCCATTCTCATGTACTACTTTTATCCTTATCTTAAATATTTAAATGACATTTAATAATAATAATAATAATAATAATAATAATCTTTCCTCCCACTTACCAATCTCTCTCCTCCCCTTCTCTTACCACTTTCCCTCTTCATCTTCCTCTCCAATTCCAAATCATCCTTTTTCTATAACCAAAGAAAAAAAAAAGAATCGTATGCTCCACCATTGTTCTTGAACAAGCATTTTGAAAAAGAAAGCATATTCGTCATCCCTCATAGCCATTTCCTTCGCAAAGATCTTCCTAATTTTCCATCTATACCAACGCCATTACATGTCATCCATGGCAATTCCACTCCATTTCTTTTTGTTAGTCAACCCCATTTGCAATTCATTCCTTTTCTTCCCCTATGAACTATAAATTTTCCACTAATGTATCATTATCTTTTTTCTTTCAGTACAATTGAAGGTAGAGGGTTCAAACTCGCTAACATACTCTTAAGTTAGTTGAGTTATACTTGCTTTTGTTGAAGAAATTGGTACAAAAGGATGGAGACAAACACTTGAAAGAAAAACTTTTATGAAGTACAAAATGGAAACTTTTGAGATACTTATTTAGCTCTCATTTTTCCTCTTGAATTTGGTCTTGACGTTCTAGTTTGGCTTTGCTTTTTTTGTTATTTCTTCCTTTTTTTTCCTTGCTTCTCTTATAAATGCATATACAACTCTTATTTATTAGTTATGAGATTCATGTAACTCAAGCAAGAGGATTGATGGGCTTTTCTAAGATCTAAACTATTCTTGATATTTCTACAAGATTATCCTAGTTGAAATTAAAATCTAAAAAAATGCTAGGATATTTCTAGAACATTTCTTGTGAGATACTTATTTACATTCTTTTAGATAAATCTAAAGATGTCTAATATTTACACTTAGCTAATTTTATAGAAATTTCGATAAGATTCTAGAATAGTTAGTATTGCTTCAACTTCAACAACTTTGACTAGACATTTTAAATTTGTCTTTCGTAATTTGTCTTTCGTATTGTCACGTAATAGAAACACATTGTTATTGTGCTATATTTGTAACCTTTTGTATTGTCCTTCAAAGACTCTCTAACAATATGTATAGCCTTTCCTTCAATCTCTTTCAAATCCTTCAACTATGAATCGGCAGCCAAATATGAGGTTATTCATATAAAGCATCATCGAGATGAGCCAACAACAAAATTCTTAATTTAAATTCACAAATACAAATTGTAATCTAGAGCTTGAATTCACCAAGATGATGACAACTTGACCATTTTCTTTTTTTTTTTTTTTTTTCAGATTAGCACACGAAACAACAATTAATTTTGCATACATATCAATATCACATAACATCACATTACCATTTGCTATGTTCTCTTAATACTGAGACTTGTCGAGGCTATCAAAATACGGATGGTCTAGAGCTGCTTTCGCTGAGATTCTGTCTGCTGGATTATATTGAAGCATTTTCTGCAATGTGCACAAGAAACAAAGCAAATTAATACATAATAAAACCATTATATTTGCAGGCAAAACTAGCAATTAGATAGAGTGTTGAAATGGCCTCAAATCTGTTATCTGACACTTCAAACGGCCTAATACGGGGGTCTTGCTGCCCAGTCAACGAGTTGGGGTCCAGGGGTGCTATATAATTATGACCCTAAGGTTTAGAGAAGTGTGCTATATAAACTTTCTAATCCTAGAGGGCACCATTTTATTCTGTAATTTGTAACATTCTCTCTAATAAGATCGTTCTTCCTCTACCTCGTGGATATAGTTCACACTGTTAGTGAACCATATAAATCTATGTGTCAATTTTTTTTCTTTTTTTACATTTTTTGTATTCTTTAATTGTCGATTTCGTAACATAGAGGAAAACTTCCTCCAAAGGACTATAACTGCAATACAAGTTTGGCGTGAGCATTACACCCATGTTGCCCGCTTCCAACTCTATCATGCTCAAGGATCAAATCTAGAATTGTGGCTATTAAATCTTTATACAGTCTAAATCCTACAAAGAAACTGTAAGTTATCGCCATTTGTGAATAAATTTAGTGGAAGAGATTACATGACCCAAGAAAATGCAGAAGAATGACTCAACTAAGAAGATAAATTGGACATAAAAGAAGATTCTTACTTCAAATAATATTCTAGGAACAAAAAAGAAAAATGGCGTTCTATTTTCTCTAATATGTCATCAAACAGCATACTTCATGCAAGTTCAGGGAGTATCATTTTCTAAAAATGGAAAATGAAGATAATAGCATTCCCACCCCTACATTCCTGATGTTGGAATGAATAGTTATTGTTGATTTAATTCATTGTGTAGCAGACTCTCAAACTTGTTCAAGTATGTGTGAATAGTTTGTTTTGATATCGTTATCCTTGCCTAGATTAAACTTTAAAGAGTGCAAAGCACTTGAATTGGGGCTTGATGATCATGGTGAGCTGACAATTAAATAGATTGAATTTTTTCACTGAAGATTGAATCTCATTGACTGGTAGCAGATCAAGATAGACTCTAAACTTGCACTGCAACCATGTTATGGCCAACCGCCCAAGGCTGTTAACAGCAAGCAGCTTAGCAATGATATCAACAACGATGACCAGAGACCCAGTAATGTATGGATGAAAGTGCACCTTCCTTTAGAACAGTAACTACATAAGATTTCGTTGATGAACACCTCTGCATTGAGTCATTGACCGTCCTCTAGTGATCTAAGAAGTAGATAGGCAATATTTTCCGGAGGACCAACCTAATGAAGAACATAAAAATTGGCAGTGGAACAGGTCCCAAGACGGACAGAAACCTTGGAGCAACATTGGGTGCAACCCAATAGTTGAAGCATGAATGCACAAGATGGCATAGTGCCCTATCTATTCTATTTCGAAATTTGTCGAGTGAAGAGAGCAATTTCAACAGTAGGAAAGGTGTACCCTATATGATCAATGGAATTAGACATTCTAGCACTAACAGAGGGTTGACTCTGGACGACTTGATTAGATTAAAAAGTCTACACCAGAAAAACCAAACGATGCAAATAGGCCAATGAGAATGAGATAAGATTGTGGCTTGGAGCTAATTGTAATCCAACCGAGAAAGGGACACAGAGTAGCTACTATGAAAGCTCCCTCCTTATGAACTATGAGCAATTACTATAGGAATTGTACGAAAATTTCAGACAAAGTAGTCAGTCTCTAAGTGGGTCTGATACGATGTATGATCAGCAGAGAGTGAACTTCGGCAGTGGCATATTCCCAAGAAATCAAGTAAAAAAGTGACCACCCTGTTGGTTATCTCACTGAAGTGGTTTTCTTTGCTCTTAAAAGTTGAAAGGCAACTGAATAAGCTCACTCCTAGTTTTATTATCTTCAGCTTTCATCTCGTGTACAACTGATTCTATTCCTTCTACAGTTACATACCCTGCTAATCAGTACCCAAAATCTGCAGCATTTATTATTTTTTTTTTCAAGACTAAAAAGTTTTCCAGATTAAGTTGGTTCTACTACGGGAACGAATTTATCAATTTGAGCAATGTATAAAAATAGTTTTGAACAATATAACGTAAAAGGAACAAGCAAGATTACCGAGAGAAGGTCAACACCCTCGGGTTCCAGGGATGGAACTGCACGTGTCAGATTCTGAGGCTCCCATTGAGGATAGACATGCCAATCCCTCAAAGAACTAACTCCAGGCCATTGTTTCTCGGTGGGAGTACCTAGCAGCCTATGAGACAAAACGTCAAACACGTACATGGCTACGAAAACTGTAAGCTCGAAGTGAGACGAGGTCAAAGAGAAGTAAGCACCTAAAAATGTGAAGCAACTGCTGGAACTCAGAATCTCCAGGGAACAGTGCCTGCCTTCTCACCATTTCAGCTGGCATTTTCCCAAACAATGGATAAAAAACAATGAGCAATTTGATCGAAAAATAACGGCAAACAAGACGGTGACAACAAATTCACCATTACAATGAAAAAGAAAATTAAAGCGTAAGATATTACCAAAGATGCAACCAACAGACCACATATCGACAGCAGTAGAGTAATGAGTGGATCCAAGGAGAACCTCAGGAGCACGATACCAGAGAGTAACAATTTCATGAGTGTAGCTCTTAAGAGGGACAGTAAAAGCACGTCCAAGGCCAAGATCAGCAATCTTCAAAACACCTTTACCCTGATCCAGAAGTAGATTCTGCGGCTTGAGATCACGGTGAAGAACGCCATGACTATGACAATGCGCAACGCCCTTACAGAGCTGAAACAGGAAACTCTGAACTAGAGAGGAAGGAAGAGGCCTAGGATTGGGGCCTTTACGATGCGAATCGATGTACTTCTTGAGATCAGTGTCGAGATACTCGAATACAAGGTAGAGAAGAGGCTTACCACTTTTATGGTGATGAACATGTTCGACACAAAGAAGACGAACGACATAGAGAGATTGAGAAAGCAATTGTAGAAGAGAAACCTCACGAAGTGCGGTCGGTGGAACGCCTTCTTCGTCCATTTCAAGGCGAGTTTTCTTGAGAGCAACGAGTTGGCCAGTCTCCTTGTCTTTGGCCTTGTACACCTTCCCGTAAGTTCCTTCACCGACCTTTTCGAGCTTCTCGTACTTCTCCATGGCTGCTGATTCTGATCCTTAATCGTCTTCTTTGTGAAGATCAATTTATTGAAAATGATGGAATGATTTTTGGTAATTGGATCGTGAAACTGACAATTGACAAGCAATGGATGAACCCTAAAATGGGTTTCAAATTTAAAAAGCCGCTCCTCTCTCTCTCTCTACTCCGTGGTTTGTACTTTTTTTCAAATTTATACAAAAGGGAGGGAAATGTTACAACCGGTTAGATCCATTGATGTCACGTGGCGCTTCTTAGTGAATTGACGGTCATATTAATAAAGTAATCGTTAAAATATTATTGTTGTTGTCCTTGTTTGAGCCATAATAAGGCATAATAAATCAATGGTAATAAAAAAGTGCAAAATAATTGACGAACAGAGATTACTCAATCTGTCTAATAAATCAATGGTAATAAAAAAGCGCAAAATGATTGATGAGCAGATGTGCTCAATCCAATTGTATTTAAAATGTATGTGATATCGTTACCGATATTGTTACTATTACAATATAAGAATCATGCCAATGAAATTTTATTACAATTACAATAATTTTTATCACGGATTGATAAATATGATCTTAATACAATAGGGGTGGGAGTTTCGAGTGACAAATCTCTTGATTATTATACTTATACTTCTTTTATTTATCTTTGTCTCTCTATATTTCCAAAATCTCTATTTTCAATCCTTGTATTTTTAAAAGTGATCATTTTCATATTTTACTTTCATTTTAAGAATCAAAATATCACTTCTTAAAAATATATGATTAAAATGTACCATAATCGAAAACTAGAATGTATAAAGATTATATTGAATCAAAGTTAAAAAGTATATAAACCAAAATGAATATTTTTAATGTACAAATATATAAACCAAATGGCACTAAAAAAAAAAAAGAATATAAGCCAAAACAAAAATTAAAAGCACATTTGAACCTAAAAAAAAAGTATATATATATATATATATATGATTGGAACCTAAAATTTAGGATATTAGTCCTTATCTCAAAGTTAAAAAGTACTGTAAATTCAACCATCTAATGATAATTGACGTATATCCTCATACCATCAAGATCGAAAGTAAATCACATTTGTTGTATTTATTTATATTTAAAAAACATGTAATATCAAAAACAAGTATGACCATTTAACAACTATTTCATTTTTCAGTTTTGAAAATTAGGCTAGGTGTTCTCAAAATTGTCAATTCTTTTTGATATTTGAATTCTTAACTAAATTCTAATACAGAATACGGGATTTCATGTTACGAAAATAAGAGATTCAAATTTATCAAAATTAAACAGAATATCAGCAAATTTGAAAATTGGAAGGTTGTGTTCAACCCTCAACTTCGCTATTAAATCTTTAGAGTCAAAATTTCTCAGTTGAACTATATCCTCTTCCTTTTCATGGTCTGGTTTAACAAAGACAGACCATGAGCAAGGAACATGAATCCAAGGATGAAAAAGAAAGAGTATTTATTCCACAACCTAGCATAGCCATTGCTAGTCTTCTCGCTCTGTTAATTGTAAAAACATAATCTTACTCGGATAACTGAACTTCCCATGCCACAAGCTTAGCAATCGACAACTTCAATTAGGGTCGTCTCGTAGTCGCTGGGAGCCTCGTAACCATGGAGATTGATAACAGTTGCAGCAACATTGGCCAGCCCTCCATTAGGAACATCACTACGGAATCTAACTCCAGGGGCCAGTCCCGGGCCTCCAATTGCAATAGGAACCTATATGTTCAGAGATTCAACCAAAACAAAGTTAGACACCTCTAGATTCTATTTTTCCATTTCCAAACCGCTTGCTTCTTCAAACTAAGAATAATTTCAAATGTACCACCATGGTAATTCGACCACAGATCTCGAAAATAGTTGTTCAAGAGAACTACAAGGACAACATAATTTGCAGTCTATACTAATCTAGTACTTTTATGAATTTGCTGGTGAGAGGCAAAAAACTTACCGGCTGAAGAGTGTGAGAAGTGAGGATTTGAATTTTGCCACTTTTGTCAAGAAGAGGCTCCCCGGACTTGTTTCTCTTCACCATGTCCTCTGCATTTCCATGATCTGCAGTGACGACGTAAATTCCCCCTACTTGTTCAATTGCATCGATGATCATCTGCAACCAAAGCTCTCCAAAAGTAAGCAAATAGGGACAGGGGGTCGAAAATGATCATCAATGTACAGAAGTGGGTTTGGGTATAGAAATGTAATGCTTTGCATGCCCGGACAGAGAAACACCAGAATCCAATATCAAAGTAATAAAATCAAGTACTGGAAAAATCTAACACATACCTTTACAGCATCATCAGCAGCCTTGCAAGCTACAACTGTGGCCTCAATATCACCAGTGTGTCCAACCATGTCACCGTTTGGCAGATTAACACGTACCTATTTACACATGTAAACCGACAAGCGGACAAGTCAGAACAAAATCCAACTAAGATATTCAGAGGATATGTGAAAAGTTAATTGCATACCTGCTGGAATTTCCGGCTAAGAATAGCATCTCTTGCCTTCTCAGCGATCTCTATAGCCTTCATCTTTGGCTGAACATTAAAAGTGATCCCAGAATCACTAGGAATCTCCACATATTCCTCCATTTCTGGGTTGAAATATCCAGAACGGTTTCCATTCCAGAAGAAGGTAACATGACCAAACTTGACAGTCTCACTGTATTAGTGGGGGAAAATAATAGTTCACATCAAATTTAGTAATTTAAAAAGGTAATGTTTCATAAAACTATGTATAAGAGATCAATTTTGATTTCAAAGAGACAACTGACTTGTGCACAAGAATAAAATTATCAACACAGATGCAAAAATATAAATGGATATATAGATCAATCAGAACCACAATGGACAATAACTTCGCTATTTCTCACCTGCAGGCAAAGGTCCTAACATTATTGTGCACAAGATATTCCCCAGATGTTCTCTCAATCTCTGGGGGAGAAACAAGGTAATGGCTTGGAAGCTTCAGTTCACCATCATACTGGAGCATTCCAGCATAACGAATTTTAGGGAACCTAACTCGGTCAAATTTATCAAAATTTTCATACTCAAGGGCCTTGGCAATCATAACCATTCGATCTGCTCTAAAATTGAAGGTAACTACTGCATCACCATCCACTATTGGGCCAACAGACTTCCCACTATCATCAACTATGACGAATGGAGGTAGATATTGATCATTTGCCTTGGGTTCCTCTCTTAATTTCTTGACAGCTTCAAGAGCACTTTTGAACTTGTGTGGTGCTTCGCCAAGTACTTGTGCATCCCATCCCCGCTTCACAACTTCCCAATCATTCTATAATTTGAAAACAAAAACAGTCATTCTTCTTACTTACTTTCATCTTAAAAAATATCAATAACCATTGCCTAATAACTTATGAATTCGAATTTTTATGATCAAAGCAAAAAAAAAAAAAAAAAAAAAAAAAAAAAAAAAATTACCAACGGGGTGGTGGGGTTACCATTTATAATAATTGTCAACTTTCTTTTATTCAAACTTTTCATCTATCATTCTTAAGCAAGCTATTCATTCTTCATATAATACCCACAAAGTGATTCTTAAGCAAGCTTTTTGCCTTAACTAAGCCCCCCCCTTTATATGCAACAGTGATTCTAACATGCGATATTCCACAAAGTGGTAACAGTAGGTGAACTTATTATCATTTTCTTTCTATGGTGTGAGTGTGACATTATTAGAAACCTGTAATTATAATGGATAATACAATTCAAATGAATATTGTTAAACGCTTAACATAAATATACACTTATTTTGTTCGAAAGAAATGATTCACGTCCTTTCTTTACCCATATCTTAAAATTTCAATAAAAGGCATGTCATGTTGAGATCACTCTAGGATAGTAAGACCAGAAAAAGAAATACCTCGTAACGATCCATAGTCACATACATACGGCCTCCACCAGATGCTACTTGTGCATCAACCCCTTTCTCACGTAATTTGGCAAGGTCATTTTCAAGAGTCTCTACAAAGGCTACACTCGAACCGTCCAAAACATCACGCCCATCAGTAAGTATATGGACACGGATTCTTTTAGCACCACGCTCACTTGCTCCTTTGAGTAACAACTACATAGAGGAAAAGGTTTATAAGTTAAATTATATAAACATTCAATCATGATAAATTGGAGAAAACATGCGGAATGTAAAACTATTGAAAAACTTCAAAGCTTACCTGCAACTGATCTAGCCTAGAGTGCACTCCACCATCACTCAGTAATCCTATAAGATGCAAAGTGCCGGTTTCAAAGGATTCCTTGATGTATTTGAAACCTTCTCCCTCGTATATTTTTCCAGAGGCAAGAGCAAGGTCAACAAGCTTTGCACTGCATTGAAAACAAATTAATTTTAAGTTTCGGTAATGGGAAGAAAAATGGCATGCCATAAAATCAATTCTTCCTTCAATTACATTGATGCTTCTAATTGAGTTTAAATACGCATGGTTCAAATTTAAAGAATTCCTCATCTCTACATATTGCCAAGGGGAAGCCTTTCTCCCTTGTTCCCATTTCCATGCATGTTTTCTTTCTAAGAAGAAAAAACTTTTTTCAATTAAAAATGGGTCAGTTTCTCGAATAATGATCAATCTGACCGATTCCTAATAATCACAATAGATAAATTATACAATTTTTTATTGGTTTAGTTACTAATAATGTGCCTTTTAGTCTTAAAACAAGTAACTTTCACAAGATTCTACTGCCACAGGTAAGATGTTAATTCTAGTTCCAAACTACTAAACATAGTTAGATGAATAGCTATGTACCAATCAGTATACGAACCAAAACAATGAAAACAAATAAGATAAGCTCACCCTTGAGCAAAAATACGTCCAGCACCAAGCGCATTATGTCCAACCTCACTGTTGCCCATGTCATCTTCAGTAGGGAGACCTACTGCCATACCATGTGCCCTGAGCAGCCTCCAACGCTCAGGAGCTCCCTATCAGAAGCAGAAAACAATCCATCAATAAATTCATAGAACACCCAAATGAATTTTCAGATTTCACTCTTCACTTCACTTGTGTAAATTTAGAAACCGTAAAAAGCCACAGAATTTCATATTCAAACGAGAGTAATCACATGCAATCTACAGTGTCACAACTAAAACATTCAAAATTCGATTGCAAGAACCTCAAAATCTGCGATGATTTCGATAAACAAAATTTCTTTGAAAAAAAACGAAAGAAATGAAATGGGTACCCTAAACATGAACCGATAATGACGAATCCCTAAAATTAAACTACCTTCTTAAAGGAATCCATGGTGGGAGTTTCGGCAACATGGATACAATTGTAGCGATCTGGGTTAGCTTCACCCCACCCATCCAAAACAATAAGACCCACTATCTTATCCTTAGGAAGCTTAGGATGATCCGGCAATTTCCATGAGAATCCAGAACTCCCCATCGATCTTCAATTAAATTTTTTCTGCAAAAATCAGATACCACTTAAGAACAACATTATAGACTAACGAAACGCAATTAATAAGCAACAAAACCAATAAAAAAAATGGATGAATCGAATCTATGAACCAAAAGGCAAATCGAAGAAGCAACTTACGAATCAAAAGAGCAAAAGGGAGAGCTAAAAGGCAGGACCCAACTTTTTTAAGAACAAGAACAACCCTAAATCCAACCGATTGCGGTATATAAAGGAAGATCGGGGGATTTGAAATGGAAGATGCTTAAAAAATGGAGGAAAAAAAAAGCTTTTCAGAACGCAGTGGGTTTCATGCCGTTTGATTTGAGAAATTCTGTGGATTGAATCACAGCCTTACAAGTATTTTTCAGTGTGTTTTTTCTTTCAAACATCTCTTTCGGACTTAACGCCCGCTGATGCACGCGACACTTGGTCACAACTCAAGTGTGTTTTTCTTATATTCTATTTTTTTTAATGTTTTATTATTATTTTTAATTAAAATATAAGAATCGAAACAGATCTTGTGATTTTTATTCAATTTATCAAAATATCATCTTTTCAGTTTAGAGATCGAAGGTTCGGATCACCATTTTCATGTGTTATTGAACTAAAAAATTTGGATTGATTTTTACATTAGTCATTTTCATTTAGAAATGATAAAGTCAAGAATAAACATGATACTAGTCAAAAGTGACAAGCTAAAGACTAAAACATGCCCCGGAAAAGGGGCCTTGGTTTGGGCTAGAACCAAGCCAATTTCCAAGTTGACCCTTGCCAAATGTCCAAAACATGCCCTAGCCCAAAGTAATATCTTAGGCCCAAGATATGGCAATGGTAGGGATGGCAATAAAACCTATGGGGACCCACCCCTACTCGATCGGGCTGGAAAATCCTTGATTTGATCGAGGATGGGGTCAAACCGGGGACCTTATTTCGATCCCCGCTCTGACCCGTCCCCACTCCCGCCCCGATTAGATTTTATATGTATGTAATATAATAGGTTTTTTAGAACATAATCCTTATTCTTTTATAGTCCAAGCCTAAACCTAAATTACTCAAATACTCCAAGTCCAAGCCCAAACCTAAATTACTCAAATACTCCGAGCCCAAGCCCAAACTTAAACCTTAATCTATCCTTTTGACCTTAGTCCTTATTCTTTTTAAACTAAACTTTTTTTTTTTTTGCCTCCACCTCTTTCTCTCATTCAACTATGAACACCAACACATAACACCTAAGTTTGTTTCCCGCAGTCGATTTGCCTAGCCGCCATCGATCTACCCATCGTGCATTGTTGAAGTCATGGCCATCCAGCCATTGTTGTCATCGTCAACTTCAAGATCTGTCATCGTTGAATTATGAATAGATCCCCACGCCCCTGCCTTCAAATGGCAAGGACGAGCATGGAGATTGGGATAAATTATGCCCACAGGGACAGGGACGGGGACGGGACACCCTGCCCCAACTCGACCCTATTGCCAACCCTACCTAATGGAAACACTCGACCTTGGCTTGAGAATACGGCTGACCCTAGCCAAACTCGAAACGAGCATGCACCTTGGCTGGGTAGGTAACTACTTATCCTTAAGGGACTCAAAAATCCTAAAGAATACCCTAGGTCAACTTTCTCTATAAATACATCATAATAATTTCATATGAGGTAATCTAAGTCATATTCTCAAACCAGCTTCCATATTCTTTCACTCTCTGACTTTAGCATCAGAATGTATTGCAAGCACCATATTAGTATGCAATTTTCTCTTTTGCAGGCCACGTTCTTCTCCCCTTCAAACAAATTCAACTGTTGGTGTCACGTGAAGGTCAGGTGCATTCCCCTTGTCTCAAATTTTGTATTAACAGTCTGATATCGTCTGTAGGGAAGAAAGTGTTTAACTAATAATCTGCATACCTTACAAAGCATGAGTAAGAGGGACGAAAACAAAAACTAGACAAAGATAACTAATAGAAAAGGTTGAGGCTACCTAGGTCGAGGCTGAGGAAACCAAGTTGAAGCAAAGAGCAAAGGTGGAGATAACCAATGATGAGGGGACCAAGTTAAAGCAAAGAGCAATGACTTAGGCTACTGAGGCTGAGGCTACCAAAGTCGAGGTCGAGGTCGAGGAAACCAAAGTTGAAGTGAAGAGTTAAGGGCGAGGCGACCAATGCCGATGAGATCAAGTTAGAGCGAATAACAGAGGCCAATGAGACCAAATTGAAGCGAATGGTAAAGGTCGAGGCAACCAATGTTGCGGAGACTAAGTTAGAGTGAAAAGTAGAGGTCGAGGTTGAAGGAATCCTGTTAGAGATCCTTGAGCAGAAGTGGGGATCGGACCTAAAACCTAAAATTCTACATAATAAAAGTTTTACAGAAACAATACAGAAATCATACGCATTTAATTGAAGGAATTTTATAGCATGCTCGATAAATACAGAAAAGGAAAAATGGGTTAGAAAACCCTTACCTTTAAAGAACCGTTCTTCAATGGAATCCCTCGAACCAATGAACACCACCACAGATGGCTACCTTCGTATTCTCTGGATGAGTACCCAGGAGTTTGTAGGCTTTGACTATTTTGGTTGAGAGGGAATTTTTAGAGAGGAGATGAGAGGAAAAAGGGAATTATAGAACCCTCTGTATTCTTTGGCAGGAGAAGAAAAAAGGTCCAGGTCAAATTTCTAATGAAGCAAAGGTCCCCCTTACTCCCTATTCTCTCTTAAAGCTTTTTAAAGCTCTAAGAGAAAGGGTTGGTTAAGAATTATTGACTGTAAACCATAGTTGTTACAGTCACTCAATGGAAATGTTCGCCTTTGGAATGAAGATGGATGAGTAGGCACTTTCACCTGGAACTGATAAAATTCGGGGGAAACATGGAACCGGTCACTATACTGGGGGGCGAGACATGACCATGACTTAAGATTCAAGTACTGTTGAAAAGACCAAAAGAACGGGGGGAATGACTACCTGTAATAAAGCACAGGCTAATACGAGCCGACCAGAAGAAGCAAGAGTAACTCCCTCCCATAATTATTTTTAAAATAAATCAAAATAAATTTATTTATTTATTTTAATAAAAAATTAATATATATTTTATATAATAATTGCCTTATTATAAAATTAATATTTAAAACTATATGTTATATTAAATATAACATATAACCTGCAGTTTCTATATTGTATCAAATACAATATAACCTATAGTTTCAATTCTCTTTCACCAATGGCTTTTAATATAAATCACATATTAAATTTAATTATATAAACCCAATTCATATAACTAACATTTCAATCATATTCAAATATTTATTTCCTCACAAATATACTTTATATTATAATGTATCAAATACATTATAGTAATTATATCATATTGTTCGGTGTAAAGTAGGTATCGTTATTTCTATCTACCCCAAACAAATGAAATTTATTTAAACTCAAACTACAACTGGAACTAACATGTAGTAATGGTGGAAGTAAGAGGTCGATCACAAGAGAACCACAAATAATTGGCCTAAAAATTGACTATTTGAATTCCTAACTACAAAAGATTAAATGGGGGGGTGGGGGTTGTTTGTTTTAAGAACTAAACGGAACTAACTAAGCAAAAGAAAAGAGTTGATATAGGAAATTTATTGATGAGAGAAATAAGAAAGAGATTGTGAGATAAAATTCAATGGAAATGAAATCTTGGGGATTTTATATAACTAGGTAATTCTATCATTGACTTAATAAGAAATCGCGCAATTAGATAATTCAATAGTTCATTAAGAATAAATTCCTAATGCCCTAATTAGCTAATTTCACAATTAACCTTAATCTAGGTCTTAATTGCTTCCTAAAGACATTTCGCAACTAATCTCTAAATTGCATTGAACTCATGGATTTTCTTAACTATTCTAATCTTGAAATTAAAAGACTGAAAATTCAAGATTGATTACATGAATGCTCTGAATTAATAGATTCTTTAAAAAAAGAGGAAAAAAAAGTCCACATTTTCTATAAAGACTACTAATTCTTGCAACTACAATTACAATTTTATTAACCATGTAATTTTTGCATACAAAAATTGATTAATCTTGATTCGTCAATTCAATCTTAATCAATTTTATTCTAAATCTCAGCAAGAACATTCAAAAGAAGGTAATTGCATGAAAGAAAGTTCAAGAAAAGTCTCAAGAAAATGCCTAATTACATAGTACCCCAAGAAAAAGATTTACCTACTCATGGAGGTTGAAGTTCTTTAAGTATTCCATTGATAGTTACATGTTGATACAAGTTTGAGCACAAAATCGACTCAATCTCACAGAAAATTACAAGAATCACTCTTGGAAATCAAAATCTCTCCCTAAAAAAATGGGTTTTTCTTCTTTTAAGTTGTTCTTTTAAGAAAATGATGGATTTCCTAAAAAAATGATATCTCTCTCTCTGTTTTTGCTGAAGAACTGAATTCATTTATACTAGCGGGAAGTCATCGCGAAGCGCCCAGATGGATTGCGTCAAAATCCGGAAAAAAGAACGAGCGCGCCGAGTTTTTCTGTTTAATACTCGCTCCTCGAAACTCAGCGGTTAATACTCGATCCTCGACACTCTGGATGCTCTTTACTTGATTGCCTTAACTCGATGCAAGATGAATCAAACGAAACTGATGACTCGATGGAAGATGGTTAAGTACTCGATAGTCTTTACTTGATGCTATTTGATAGTATTCTGCAAAATACTCGATGGTTGATGCTCCAATAGCCTTACTCGATGCTCTCCTGAGTGTTTACTCGATTCTCTTTAAATTGTTGTTTTTCTTGGTCATTTTTATCTTTTTGGCACAATTTTCTTGTAATGACTCCAAAATGCTTTGGGGATCGTTTAGTCCTACAAAATTAGCAATTAAAGCAAATAATCAACACAATTTTGGGGGAATTAACATAGGAAATATACATCTTTTAAAAACCTAACACATATATAATTAAAATTAAATTAATTATATCATATATAATTAATTCTCTCAATTAATTTAAACAATTCAAGTTAATCCAAAAATTGATTCTCATTTATTCCTGTTGAACTACTGAGAGGACCTCATGGACCTGTAGCTTGAGGCTCCAACGGTACATGAATAATTTATTAAACTCCTTTAATTAAATTATTCACCATTCGTTAAATGTCGGGCACTCCACTAAAGACCGACAACTGCACTGTTCGCACTACAGATATGTGTATGTGTCCATCGGATATAACCAATCTATAATACGATGACCTTTCACAAATTGCTCGTAAGTATAGTTGGACCAAAATTATTATTTTGCCCCTATAGTTACATCTAACTCCTTAAGTACCACTAATCCCTTTCATGAACAATAAATCATAGTTCAACTTTGACCAAACCCTTCTCAGGACAGAAGAAGATGTGGCGCCACATTGTTCAAACCCTGAAATAAGCCCTTGAGGGAGCAATTTATCTACTTACCCTGACATTGGGGCAAAAGTGAATTCCTTCTTGTGTAGCTGTGTTCCTAACTCCCCAATTAGACGAATCCCTAAAATGGTAGGCTTGTTGAGTTGGCGATCTGGCCACTCTCACCTATACAAATCAAAGGACCACCTTCATAGGCATGAGTTCACAACTCACTCAGGATTCAGGTCATGTTACCCATGGTCATCCTGTCTCTTATACACATCTAGATGTGTATAAGAGACAGTCCGTTAACTGTCGGGCACTCCACTAAAGACCGATAGCTGCACTCTCTTTACTACAAATATATTTTGTGTCCATATCAACAAATCAATAGTGTGATAACTCCCCAATTAGACGAATCCCTAAAATGGTAGGCTTGTTGAGTTGGCGATCTGGCCACTCTCACCTATACAAATCAAAGGACCACCTTCATAGGCATGAGTTCACAACTCACTCAGGATTCAGGTCATGTTACCCATAGTCATTCTGGTGAAAAGTAAGTCCCTATTATGAATGACATTATATAATGAGACTAGTCACTTCGTGGTCCGGTCTTATACAAACTTCTTTGTATAAAATATCTCCACTCACATGTCTCCCCATATGAATGACCAAGATCAGATGATTGGTAACACTTTACAACAATTGTAACATCTACAAAGCGGGTCATACTCATAGTGTCACCAAGATAAGGTATCCAGCCTTATCCATCTACTATAAACTATTTAGGTTATCACTTAAACATGATCCACCCGTATGTCTCTACATACATGTTTAAGCTACAAGATAACCTTGGATCTTAATGGATTGTGGTTAATGCAACAAAATTGAAATATAACATCATATATTTTATTAAATAAATAAGATGTTTGTACATTACAATTACAAATTATAGAACCCTATGAGATTTAGGGCATCAACCCTAACAGAGGCTATTGTGGTCAAATCCGAAGAGACCGAGTTAAAATAAATAGCCAAGGCTGAGGTTAGACTCAAAATTGTTAGTAGAATGTGAATTTGTGATCAAAATTTTACACGGGCTGATTGAGATCGACCTTAAATGCATCAAGGTAAAATATTTTTATAATCCATATGTGTCTAGGTACATCATGCGCATTGTGGAAACTTGTCGAGGCCGACCTTAAGCACATAAGGATTAGAGATCTCCACCAACTTTACCCTAATGTCTAGATGGTTGTGTGAACCCAAATTGTGCGAGGTTGAGGCTCAATCTTATCAATGAAAAACTAAGTTGATAATTCAGTGGTGAACATGAGTTTTAACTACATATCCATATAAAAGTGCTCAATAAGCTAAAAATAATGAAGCTTCATCATTTAAAAGTATTTCAAATATCAGATAGTCCAAGGTTGAGGTTGAGGTTGAGGTCGAGGAGCACCACAAGAGAATAGGAATTGGTTAAAACCCCGAAGCAATGGAAAACAGACACGCAAAACTTGATCAAAGAGAAGCCACCGTATGATGCTGACCAACCCAAGTTGAGGCCGAGGTTAGCTTGCCAAGGTCGAGGCCAAGCCGATTTGCCAAGTTTCAGGTTAACTTCATCTTAAGGTACTTTACTTGTTATAATGGATTTTTACCTTTGCACAATGGTTGCTTTCAATTCAAAGCACATTATTATTCCCGTTAAAAAGAAAATTATTATTTTTTTTTAAGATGTCAAACTTCAAACATTTTCTTGATGAAGAATGTTCCTTGAGTAAGGGGCCACATAGGGAATATGCCTCTCTATCAAACAAAAACAGCTTTGCAGTGGATATACTTCCTTATCAAACAAAAAGCAGCTTTATAGTGGATATGCTTTCCTATTAAACAAAAAGCAGCTTTGCAAGGGATATGCTTCCCTATCAAACAAAAACAACTTTATAGGGGATATGCTTCATTAATAAACAAAAAATAGGTATAGGGAATATACTTCCCTATCAAGCTCCAAAGATGGTCATTTGCTGCCGTTCTCACCTCTCAGAAATCGATATTCATCTTTCTCGAGAAGGTATCAAGCTCCAAAAATGGTCATTTATTGGCCATTTTCACCTCTCATAAATTAATATTCATCTTTCTCGAGAAGGTGCTTATAATCTCAAAGAAATTGATTTTCATCTTTCTGACAAGATTTAGTATGGGATTAGTCCCCCAAAAGGGGATTGCCTCGAAATTATGAAACCTAGAGGAACCCTAAAGCTCGACCCTATTGATAGGGTATCATGGGTTATCCACAGGATAATCAAGAAATTGTTGGGATTGGTATCCTAATTCTTCTAGAGTCTCGTTGTTTGCAATGATACACATTGTTTGATGAATAAAAGAAATTGTTATTTCATTATGGCATTTACTCATATACAATAAACAAATCTCCTTGGTTATCTTATGTGAACTTAAGCATGTATATGTGATATACAAGTGGATCATGCCTTAAGTGATAACCTAAATAGGTTTGTAGTATAAGGATTAAGGTGGGATACTTGATCCTGGTGACATTACGGATATAGCCCGTTTTGTAGAGGTTTGCAAGTGTTGTAAACTACTACAGATGGTAGATCCTGATCATTCATGTGGAGACATGCGAGCGGAGGTGTCCTATACAAAGAGTTTGTGTAAGACCGGACCATGAGATGACTAGACTCTGTATATAACGTCATTGATACTAGAAACTTACATCTCACCTAAACGACCATAGGTGACACGACCTCAATCCTGAGTGTTTGGGGAACTCCTACCTTTGAGGGCGGTCCTTTGATTAGTATGGGTGAGAGTGGCTAGATTGCCAACTCAACATGCCTATCTTTTTGGAGACTTGTCTGATCTGGGAGCTGGGAACTCAATCCACAAGATGAAATTCACTTCTTTCCCGAAACAGGGATAAGTAGAGAGATTGCTCCCTTAAAGGCTGATTCTGGGGCTTGAACATAATGGCCACAACTTCTCTTTGGAAGAAAGGACTCAGTCATAGTAAGACTATGACTTATGTTCATTAAAGGGATCAGTGGTACTTAAGAAGTTAGATGTAACTACAGAGGCATAAAAGTTATTGGCCCAGCTGTACTTATAAGCGATCTGTGAAGAGTTATCGCACTTCTGATTGGTTAAGATGGACACATAATATATATGTGGTAAGGAAAATTCAACTGTCGGTCTTTAGTGGAGTGCCTGGCAGTTAACGGATGGTGGATTCCGTGACTAAAGATTTTAGTCAATTATTCACATACCATGAGCCACAAGTCCTTAAGATCCCCTTGATAGTTCAATGGATTCAGTTGAGGATCAGTTTTTGGTGTTGATTTGAAATGTTCAAATTGACAAGAGGTAATTCGATTATATATGATATGATCAGTATGGTGTATGAGATATATCTAGTGGAGGATTAATGTAAATGAGATTTATACTAAATACCATGGAATAGAAAAAGAACTATGGTTTATATGTTTCACGAGATGAAATATTAAAACTATAGGTTATAAATATAGTATGATAAGTTGGTTATCATTTATATTTATAATAATATNACTATAGGTTATAAATATAGTATGATAAGTTGGTTATCATTTATATTTATAATAATATTAATTATTGGATAATCAACTCTTTTTCTCTAATAACCAATTGAGTGGGAGGTTATTGGTGGTTTCATGGTAACCGTGAGATAAAAGAAAAATTGTTTTCCTAATTTTAGTAATGTTGAAATTTGAGATTTTGAGATTTTCTCTCGGAAAAAGAATCTCACGGAAGTTGTCAAGTAAATAAGATTTACTAAGCGACAGCTTAACAAAGGTAAACGATCGTGTAGTGTTTGTGGCGACAGATACGCAACCAAGCGATGAGCTAAACGACCGCTTAACTTTTGCTAGACGATCACTTAGTTTTTGCTAAATGATTGGACATCGACCTATACGATAGGTTTCAGCTATCTCCCACTTACTCAATTATTTACACGATTGTTGTATCCTCCATCTTCTACCTCATACCAAGTCCACACAGAGCCCACCCTCTAGATTCTAACAACGAGAATACCAAGATAGCCTTCTTGGTGGTGTCATACTCAACTCAACACCATAGAGGTTCTGTGGATGTCGTTCGTGCTGTTGGGGTGTTCGTGATCGAGTTGATCGCTGAGTTTGAATACGTGGTGTTCGTGCTGTGTAGTGGTCGTGCTAGACGAGCGTTTGAGGTTGCTGTGTTCGAGCATTCGTGATCAAGGAGCATTGGCGATGAGTCTACCAACATGCGTAGAGTTTCTCTTTGATTCTTTGTATTATCATGCTGTAATTTCTGTAATGAATGCATAATCGTATCTTTGTGTTTATGCTTGTAATTGTAATGTTCATACATGATTGTAATTTAGAATGATCTTTTCCGTTGCTCATGAAAATCCTCATGATCGATTTCCTTCAGGAATCACCCTGGTAAAGGAACTCTTAAATAAGAGAATCCATGAGTGGAAGTGGATCTTTCCGATTTCGTTGTGACAGAATTACCAAATATACATTCTAACAAATATATATGCATTTTAACTTTAATTACAAGCAAGCTTTAACAAATAAAATACAAAAGACCGAGTAAACGTACCAGTTGAAGATTTTCTTCAATTAAACTTAGTCCAACGGAAGCGAACTCCTTTACGCTTCTTATCGCCCAGAAAACAGTCGCCTAACAACACCACGATCGTCTAGACGATCGACAACGCACGAACCAATAGCAACCGGGGACGACACCACCACAAGCCCTCGGTATTCTCGAAGTTAGAATCCAAAGGGTGGACTTTGATGGAATTGGTAGAGGGAGGAGGAAAAGACGATCGTGTTGAACGAACAAGCAAGTGGAAGATAGTAGAAGACTATCGTATAGTTGGGTGTTTGTCATTTAGAAAAAGGTACACGATTGTGTAGGTTTAGCTAAGCGATCGTCTACCAAATGTTAAGTGATTGCTTAGGTCTACTTGACGCGCTAAGCGGTCGTATAGAAAAAGTAAGCAATCGTTTAGAAATCGCGGGCGATCGTTTAGTGCACGGGTGTGCGATTGTTTAGGAAGATGGGCACTATCGTATAGGCTCTCAACGTTATGTGATCGTATACATTCACACCATGAGCATACAAAATGAAAATAATTTTCATTTTATTCTTCAGTTACAAGAACTGAATTCGAACTTCCTACTTTTGCATGATTCCAGAGAATTACTCGGTTAGTTATCTCATAACCGCCTGATTAATTAAATAATGAATATAATCATATTATATGCTTAACCTATAGTTTGATATCATATATCTACTATAGTGTTTTCTCCTCTACTTGATATAAATCATATTTATATCCAATTTCCTCAAAATAATGTATCTCATACATTTAGTCAATTATATCATATATAATTAACCAGTTCAATTATATCATATATAATCGAACTTCCTCTTGCTGACCCAAAAACTGATTCTCAACTTTATCCAAGCTACCAAAGGGACCTTATGGACCTATGGCTCGAAGCTCCAACGGTATGTGAATAGCTGACTAAACTTTTTAACCACGAGATCCACCATCCGTTAACTGTCAAGCATTTCACTAAAGACCAACAGTTGAACTCTTCTTATCACAGATATATTTCTGTGTCCATCGGATATAACCAAATGCTCGTAAGACAGTTGGGCTAATTTATCGTTTAGCCCCTGTAGTTACATCTCACTCCTTAAGTATCACTGATCGCTCTAATGAACAATACAACATATTCCAACTATGTGTGAACACCTATCGGGCCAAGAAAAGGTGTGTGGTGCTGCATCGTTCAAGCCCTAGAATCAGCCCTTAAGGGAGCAATCTATCTACTTACCCCTACTTTGAGGAATGAGTGAATTCCATATTGTGTAGCTGAGTTTCCAACTCCCAGATCAGACGAATCCCAAACTGGTAGATTTGAGTCGGCGACCTAGCCACTCGCCCCCATGCAAATCAAAGGACAACCCTCAATGGTAGGAGATCCCAACTCACTCAGGATTGAGGTCATGTTACCTATGGTCATCTTAGTGAAGTGAAGTCTCTGTCATGAATGGTGTTATATAACGAGACGTTAATATTTCATGGTCAGGTCTTATACAAACTCTTTGTATAGGACGCCCCTGCTCACATGTCCCCTATACGAATGATCAGGATCAGACTATCTGTGACAAGTTACAACACTTGTAACTATTCCACAAAGCGGGCCACATCCGTACCGTTACCAGGATAAGGTTTCCTCTCTATATCCATATACTACAGACCATTTTAGTTATCGCTTAAGACATGATCCACTTATATGTCATCACATACATGCTTAAGTTACATACAGACAACTAGGGATTTTAGGTTTATTGGTTTGTGGTAAAGCAAATAAAACATTCAACTGAGCAAAATCAAGAAATGAAATGAAATAAAATATCATATATTATACCTCACAGGCGTTCGTAGAAACTGTTTACAAACTACAGGACACGAGACTTTAGGGCATCAACCCTAACAATCTCCCACTTGTCCTAAAGTGAAGTGGAGTATACAAAAACTAGTACAAAACAATAAACTAGGGCATAAAAGCCTAGTACAAGAAAATCTCCCGCTTGCCCTAATCTAGCTGCGGGCGATCCTATAGACGCATGCTTTGAAGGTGACCTTCAAACACTGTAGCCGTGAGAGCTTTCGTAAATGGGTCAGCAACATTGTGCTCTGAATCGATCTTCGTGATGATCACGTCCCTTCAATACACTATCCGTGGATCAGATGCTACTTCCGCTCTATGTGTTTGCCGCGCCTGTGACTCCTAGGCTCCTTGGAGTCCGCCACTGCCCTACTATTATCACAATAGAGGGTAATGGGCCTAAACATATCTGGAACAACTTCTAGTTCTGTCAAGAACATCCTGAGCCAGATGGCCTCCCTAGCAGCTTCACAAGCCGCTACGTACTCTACCTCCATAATGGAGTCGGCGATGCACCTCTGCTTAGTGCTTCGTCACACTACAACTCCTCCGTTAAGAGTAAAGACTGACCCTGACGTGGACTTGCGAGAGTCCCTATCAGTCTGAAAGTCAGAATCTGTGTATTCAGTAAGGATCAAATCCCTAGATCCATACACGAGCATGTAGTCCCTCGTTCTCCGAAGATACTTGAGGATGTTCTTCACTGCTGACTAGTGACCCTGGCCTGGGTTAGACTAATACCTACGGACTATGCCCACAATGTAGCAGATGTCTGGTCTAGTACAGAGCATCGCGTACATCAAACTGCCAACGACAGACACATATGAGACCCGTCTCATCTCCTCAACCTCTTGAGGCATCTTAGGACACATGTCCTTAGACAAAGTGATTCCATGCCTGAACAACAGTAGGCCCCTCTTGGAGTCCTACATCGAGTACTTGAGCAACATCTTGTCAATGTACGATGCCTGAGATAGTGCTAGGACTTTGTTCTTATGATCCGGAAAGATCTGTATACCCAGAACAAACCGAGCCTCTCCCAAATCTTTCATTTGGAATTGGGTCGCTAGCCAGTTCTTAACTGCAGTCAGTAGACTTACATCATTCCCAATGAGTAGTATATCGTCTACATACAACAGTAAGAATACTACTGAATTGTTGACGATCTTCTTATAGACACAAGGTTCATCAACGTTATGGTCAAAGCCATACGAGTTGATCGCAGTATCAAACCATATGTTCCAAGATCTAGATGCCTGTTTCAGCCCATAAATGGACCGATTCAACTTCCAAACTTTTTGCTCTTGACCTTGGCTATGAATCCCTCGGGTTGCATCATGTAAATGGTCTCCTCAAGATTGCCATTCAGAAAGGCCTTCTCGACGTCCATTTTCCGGATCTCATATTTATAATAAGCTATAATGGACAGGAGGATGCGAGTCGACTTTAACATGGCAACAGGCGAGAAAGTCTCCTCATAGTCGACTCCCTCTACCTGGGTATAACCCTTTGCCACAAGTCGAGCCTTGAAGGTTTGCATCTTCCTATCAGCACCCCGTTTGCGCTTGTAGATCCATTTACAACCTATAGGTCTTACCCCATTAGGCTGATCTACAAGATCCCATACTGAGTTGAAGTACTTCGACTTTATTTCGAGATCCATGGCCTTGACCCATTCATCCCAGTCTACATCTTCTATTTCCTTCTGATAAGATAACGAATCTTCAACGTCATCTGCTACCATAGCAAGGATTTCCGTGAAACCCAGATAGCGAACGGGCGGGTTCGCAACCCTCTCACTGTGTCGAGGTTCCCTCTGTGGGAAATAGAACACAAGGATTTCCATAAGCAATAAAACGATCATTCCAAATTACGATCATATATGAACTTTACAATTACAGTCATAAACAGAAACATACGGATATGCATTAATTAAAAAAATTACAGCATGATAATACAAAAGTTCAAGGACAAAAGCTACACACTTTTGTAGACTCATCACCAAGCTCCTTGATCACGAACGCTCGATCACAGCAACCATGAACGTTCGTCCAACACGACTGCTACACTGCACGAACATCGCGCACTCGAACTCAATGATCGCCTTGGTCACGAACACCCCGAACAATACGAACGACCTCCACAGAACCTCGATGGTGTCGAGTTGAGTATGACACCACCAAGAAGGCTACCTTGGTATTCTTAGTGTGAGAATCGAGAGGGTGGGCTCTTTATGGACTTGGTTTGAGGCAGAACACAGGAGGAATCACAATCGTGTAAACTATTGAGCAAGTGGGAGATGGAAAAACCTATCGTATAGGTCGATGCTTAATCGTTTAGGAAAAGCTAAGCGATCGTCTAGCAAAAGCTATGCGATCGTTTAGCTTATCGCTTAGCTAAGTTTTTGTCGCCTACAAACACTGCATGATCGTGTACCTTATCCAAGCTGTCGCTTAGTAAATCCAATTTACTTGACAACTTTTGTGAGTAATTTCGAGATTGGAAAATCTCAAAAAAAAAAAAAAAATGCAAAAACTTACAAAACTTACTAAAATTAGGAAAACATTTTTCCTTTTATCTCACGGTTACCATGAAACCACCAATAACCTCCCACTTAATTGGTTATTAGGGAAAAAGATATAATTATCCAATAATTAATATTATTATAAATATAAATTATAACCAACTTATCATACTATATTTATAACCTATAGTTTTAATATTTCATCTCATGAAACATATAAACCATAACCCTTTTTCAATTCCATGGTATTTAATGTAAATCTCATTTACATTAATCCTCTACTAGATATATCTCATACATCATACCGATCATCATATATAATTGAATTACTTTTTATCAATTTGAACATTTCAAATCAATACCAATAACTGATCCTCAACTGAATCTTGAGCTACCAAGGGGACCTTATGGACCTGTAGCTTGAATCTCCAACAGTACGTGAATAACTGACTAAACTCTTTAGTCACGAGATCCACCATTCGTTAACTACCAGGCACTCCACTAAAGAACGACAGCTAAACTCTCCTTACTACAAATATATTATATGTCCATCTTAACCAATCAACAATACGGCAACCCTTCATAGATCGCTCGTAAGTATAGCTGGGCCAATAACCATTATGCCCCTGTAGTTACATCTAACTCCTTAAGTACCACTGATCCCTTTAATGAACATAAGTCATAGTTCTACTATGACTGAGTCTCTTCCAAAGAGAAGTTGTGGCAACTATGTTCAAGCCCCAGAATCTGCCCTTAAGGGAGCAATCTCTCTACTTTTCCCTGCTTTGGGAAATGAGTGAATTCCATCTTGTGTATTGAGTTCCCAGATCCTAAATCAAACAAGTCCACAAAAAGATAGGCATGTTGAGTTGAAATTCTGGCCACTCTCACCCATACTAATCAAAGGACTGCCCTTAAAGGCAGGAGTTCCAAAAACACTCAGGATTGAGGTCGTGTCACCTATGGTCGTTTAGGTGAGATGTAAGTCTCGAGTATCAATGGCGTTATATACAGAGTCTAGTCATCTCGTGGTCCGATCTTATACAAACTCTTTGTATAGGACACCCCCGCTCGCACGTCTCCATATGAATGGTCGGGATCTACCATCTGTAGTAGTTTACAACACTTGCAAACCTCTACAAAGCGGGCCGTATCCATAGTGTCACTAGAATCAGGTATCCCATTTTAATCCTTATACTACAGACCTATTTAGGTTATCACTTAAGGCATGATCCACTTGTATATCACATATACATGCTTAAGTTTACATAAGTTAACCATAGAGCTTTGTTTATTGGATATGAGTAAATGCCAGAATTAAATAACAGTTATTTTTTTCATAAAACAATGTGTATCATTACAAACAACGAGGCTCCGGGAGAATTAGGACACCAATCCCAACACCTTCAACTCTTGAGGTGGAACCAACCTACTAGATGAACTACAATCAATAACTCTTGCTAATGAAGCAGGCTCTTCAACAACTCTTGTTGAAGTTTTAGTAGTTTCATTGGAAAGCTCACGCAACACGACTTTACTACGTGGACTGTGCTCCCTAATATGATCCTCCTCCAGGAAAGTAGCGTTCGTGGAAACAAACACCTTATTTTCCAACGGAACATAAAAATAACCCTTCGTGTACCTTTGGGGTAGCCTACAAAGAGGCAAAATCTCGACCGTGGTTCCAACTTCTTGGGATTTGCCTCGAGCACATGTGCTAGACAACCCCAAATGTGGAAGTGACGTAAACTAGCTTTACATCCATTCCATATCTCTAGAGGTATTCTTGCAACACTCTTGGAAGGAATACAGTTGAGTATGTATACTGCAGTCTCCACTGCAAAATCCCAAAACGAGTCCGGTAAGGAAGCGTAACTCATCATCGAACAAACTATGTCCAACAAGGTTCTATTTCTCTTCTCTGCGACACCATTCTGCTGAGGTGTACCCGATGCTGAGAGTTGGGAAACTATTCCATGTTCTATCAAATAGTTCTGGAATGACGAGTCCAAAAACTCTCCACCTTGATCCGATCTACGTGTTTTAATTCGTCTACCTAATGTGTTTTCAACTTCAGCCTTGAACTCTTTGAACTTTTCAAAGCAAAAACTTGTTGGTTGGAAAAGGAGAGAGGAAAAATATGCTTGTCTTATGTTATGCGTTAATCTCTATGCGTCGACGGTCATGCGTTAGACTAGAAAATATGAAATATGCGTTAAGCTCTTATGTAATGACCTTGCGTTCTATCACAAGTTTTCTTGCTTTCTCGCCAAGTATAACGAGAACACAATTTTCTCGAGATGATCCAAGGTTAAACACAGGGACTTGTAGCTCAATAATGTTTATAAAGTAATGTGTTTCAGGTGATGAATAAAAGTAAAAAGATAGAAGTTAATGGATTATGCGCTACTCCTACTCCTAACTAAACAAATTGAGCAATGGAAGTTTAACTATGAGAATTGGTAGAGATGTGGAAATTGTTAACGCGTAATAAGATGCATGAAGAAATAGAATTGTGAAGGGGATAAATTCACCGCGTCATTAAGCTTGGTCGTAAGGGTAATCCCAGCTCGCCACACTAACGCATCGCACACCTCTCGGTGGTCAGCCTCATGCTTATATCTCTATAACGCATGGTTGCGTTGAGCATAAGATTATTCCTATCTTTAGGAACACTGCTTACTTTGCTTAGTGAGTTCCACTACTTATTCTCTCGGGCAGTTGGTTATAGCTACTCAGCTCATAGACAAGCATTGCGATAGCCTCACACTAAGCAAAGAGGATTGACTCACTATACTCGCACTACGTACACCTCTTGGTGGTTTGCTACATGCGTCATATCTCTATGCCGCATGATTGAGCATGCAATAACTCTTGCAATCTACACATAAATCACCGCAATGGAAGTAAAAGATGATAAAAAAGGAACTAAAGAGATACATTGATTAAAAAATGTATTAATGTCTTAAGCCAAAATATAATACAATACAGAGATAAGAAGAAAGATGGAGGGCTAGATGTAGGCAATCTCTTGCTTCCATCAGATGTACGTCAAGGCTGTCGGTGGTGCTATGGATGGATGGTGGAGAAGTCTCTCTCGAGCTCTATCTCCGGCGAAACTCTAGTCGTCACTCGGAAGGGGCTGTGGAGGTGAAAAATCCTCAAAGAGTGTCTGCTCATGCTCTCATCTGTGATCACAAGAATCTACCTTAAAGTAGAAACTCGAATGATTTGAAGTGAAGATCCAAGGTGCTATTTATATAACTCAAATGCCGACAAGATTGATGATTGTGTTCTGACTCATTGCTACCTTTGTCGCGGTATGGGCAATGTCAACATCATCTTATTTTATTGATACTCCCAAGTTATATGTTTAAGCTTGTTTCTCCTGAAGTGTCAACGCATTCCATCCACTTAGCAATCAATCTTCCATTATGATTCTCACTCTGTGGACACAACATTCCATGTGACGAACTAGTCTTTGTGAACCTTTGCATGCGGTTACCCTTGCGGCGAACTGAGGTCGACACATGCGGTCAATCTTTGCAATGGCTGCAAAAATAGACGCTTTAATGCTTAATAACGCATGATATAAGGTTAGTGAGGATTTCTGATGCTGGTCGACGCAAGCTCACTTTTCACATGAATTCTTGGTATTATTGACGCACGTTCTTCTTATTGGCCTTCATAATTCTAAGTAAAAGGCTACAATAGCTTGTATTTCTACAAACTATCAGATTCAGACTTCCGTTGCATAAGATAAACATACCCATACTTAGAGTAATCATCGGTAAAACTGATAAAATACTCATAGCCACCTCGGGCTCGTACATTCATAGGACCACAAAAGTCAGAATCTACTAACTCAAGAGGCTCTTTGGCTCGATAACCTTTTCCAGTAAAAGATCTTTTAGTCATCTTACCTTCAAGGCAAGATTTGCACACCGATAAAGAATTTTCTTTTAACTCACATAGAAGTCCATTCTTCACCAATCTCTCAATTCTATTGAGATTGATGTGCCCTAATCGAAGGTGCCAAAATTTGGCATTTTCTTTTGGAGAAATTTGTTGACGTTTAGATTGAGTTACGATAGTTTTAAACAATTCTGTGTTATGGAGGGATATGGCTAACGGTCTTAGCACATACAAGTTACTTTCCAGATATGCTGTACAAATATTAACACCATCTTTATGAATAAACACTTTATCCACATTAAAAGAAAGAGTGTATGTACATTGCAACAAGCACTTTACAGAAATAAAGTTCCTCTTAAGTTCAGGAACAATATATACATCATTTAAAACAAGAAACCTATTCTATAAAGATAACTGGATCCCTTCCACTGCCACAGCTGAGACGACGTGTCCGGTGACTACTCGCATCGTCATCTCACTAGCCTCCAGCTGTCGCCAGGATTTAATCCTCTGAAAAGAATAACAAACGTGATTAGTGACGCCCGAATCAATTATCCAGGTAGAATCATCATTCTCCACTAAACAAGTTTCAAGTACAAGTAAATCATATTAACCTTTATCTGCCTTGGCCTTAGCCTTGGCGGCCTTCCTTTCCTTCAGCTAGCGAGGACAATTCCTCTTCCAGTGTCCATCCTGGTTGCAGTAGAAACATTTTCCCTTTTCAACCGGCGACGGACGCCTTCTTGGGGAGACAGGTGGCGGGTTAGCAGATGCCTTTCTTTTGCCCTTACCACCCTTCTTCTTCTTCCCCTTTGTAGAGTTAGAAGTAGAAGGTGCAGACTTCATTCCTGAGGTTGAACCTTTATGGAACGTCCTTGAAGATGAAGCAATATTTGCCTCAGCCTTCTTCCTCTCCTTACTTTTCAGTAAAGATTGGTAGGTCTGCAACTCGTTGGGGAGAGTTGTAAGGGTGTATTTCACTTTGTTAAGAATCACATTGCTAACAAAGTGCAGCAAGCCCTCCGGCAATGAATGCAGGATTATGGTAACCTGGCTGTCCTCATCGATAGTAGACCCATTAAACTCCACCATATTGAAGTGGACCATCATGTTAAGCACATATTCACGAACAGAGGTGCCTTCTTCCATTTTGAAGTTGAATATATACTTAAGAGCCTCGTGCTTGAGCTGTTCAGACAGTTGTCCAAACATCCCCCGCAGGGACTCCATGATCTCATGCGCTGAGACCATGGGCTCATGCTTCTTGGCCAAGATGTCATTAAGACTTGCCAAGATATAGGCTCGAGCCTTCTCATTTTCCCGTGTTCATCGCTCGTATGCTTCCCGAACATTTCAAACGGCATTCGGAGCTGGAATAGGAGGATAGGCCTCCGTAAGAGCAAACATGAGATCCTCGATGATTAAAATTGTCGTGATCACTTGTTTCCATGTTAAAAAATTATCGACAGTTAGTTTCTCGATGCTAAGCAATGCTAAAGTGGCTGTAGCCATTTTCAAAACTATCTAATTCACCTTTCCAGTAGGTTCCCAGGTAGGGGTGTTACGTTTCCGTCAACTTAAATACCCCAGCCTAGCCAGAACCCGCCTTAGGCAAAAGGTCCTTTATAGATAGATTTGCTACACTTTAATCTTCTATTAGTCAATTTAATCCTATTAAACTGAGTAAAAGATTAAAGACTAAGGGTTGCTAATCATATTAGAACTGTGATCTTAGATCTATGTCATCTAAGTTTTAAACATTTTAAAACCATGAATTAAAACTAAGTGAGCATGCATGTCTTTCTTATTGCTTTTAGTTCTAATTTTTCTTTAACCTTTAAAAAGAAATAAATAAAACAAATTGCGCATAACTAGGTGTTTATAACGCTTATAAATAAACCTATGTGTCATGCTTCATGCAATGTCCGATCATTACTATACATAGCTTTTATATACACGTAATAACCAAGCAAACATGTTTTCCATACACTTCTTATACTATAACAATTATAATATAAAGATGATGCATGTCAATGCTTTTTATGCATGCATAAATATAACTTTTATATTATATGATGCATGGGCATGCTCTTACATAATTAAATCATGCTTCTCTAAATTATAAGATTTACAATAAAGAGATGATGCATGACCAATGCATAACCTAAGGTGGGATTTACTATATGTGCATACCATATGACATATAAATAACCATACATCTCATGTAATAAAGCAAAGATTAATGGACCGGGATGAACCTTTACAAAACCAGAATGAAATAATTCTATCTATTATATGATAATGCTCACTGTATGCAAAATATAACTCTTATATTTCATGATGCATGCGCATGCTTTCATGTAACTTCTTCATGCTAGATTATAACATTTATAATACATAATGCATGAACTAATTGCACAACCTAAGGTGGGTTTAAAACTATATGTCAAACACTTTGCCATATAAGCACCATACATCACATGTATAATAAAATGTTGATGAACCTGGTAGAATTGCCTTAAAATCACAAAATTAAAGCTAACGATTATAAAAACAAGGAGTCTCCGGTTCAAACAGGTGAACCGGGACTTAAACTGTCCGAGCGAAGCAACGCGTCTCCAACCATCATGTACCAAACTCCTCGCGATCGTCTACACGATAAAACAAACGCTTTGCTCTATCGCTTACTAACGCTCCCAGAGCTAAACGATCGTAGCAAATACTACACGATCATGTACCTTTTACTAAGCGATGAAGCCCTAGGTACGCGATCGCCTAGCGCGCTCCGCACAATGCCTGCCTTATGCGATCATCTAAATGACTACGATGTGGCAAAGCACCATCGCCTAAACGATCGCTTAGCTAGCACCTCCGTATCGTATACCGCGCGATCGTGTAGATAGTAACTAAGCGATGAGGTTTGCTAACTACACGATCGTCTAGCACACGTCTTTTACTAAACGATGAGCATCACATGCTCCGACTATGATCGTCTACCTCTAACGCCTATGCGATCGGACAACCAACGCTATTGATAGAGTAAACGATTTACCCCATCGCTTAGCATTAGCTAAACAATCGTTTAGTAAATACTACACGATCGTATAGAAAATCTACAGGATCGTTTAGTTAAATCCCAACGATCGTTTAGATTAGGCTACATGATACGACCAACGCTTAGTCTTATTCTTCGTTGAGAACCGCATCTCTTTGCTTCGAAACTTCATCACGAACGACACGACTAACTCAAACTCTTTGAATTACAGACTTGATTGCTAGTTAATTACACCCAAAAACACATGGGCCCTTACAAATTAACACTTTATAATTGAAGAAAGCTTTAACTAAAGGCAATTAAACCCAAAAACATTCATTAACTCCATCCAAAAATGCACTTAACAATTAAATATAAATGCAGAAAACCCACCAAGACTGTAAAATTAGTTCAATACAAACTTGTAATTTGGAATATCAGAGAACCTGTCTCTAATACCAATTAAAGGAAATCGAATACGAGGATTTCCATGAGCAGCGGAAAGATCATTCCAAATTACAATCATATATGAACTTTACAATTACAGTCATAAACAGAAACATACGGTTATGCATTAATTATAGAAATTACAGCATTATAATACAAATGATCAAGGAGAAATGCTACACACGTTTGTAGACTCATCGCCAAGCTTCTTGATCATGAACGTTCAATCACAGCAACACAACAACCATGAACGTTTATCCAACACGACTGCTACACTGCACGAACACCGCGCACTCGAACTCAGTGATCGCCTCGGTCACGAACACCCCATCAACACGAACGGCCTCCACAGAACCTCGATGGTGTCAAGTTGAGTATGACACCACCAAGAAGGCTAACTTGGTATTCTCGGTGTGAGAATCTAGAGGGTAGGCTTCAACTCTTGAGGTGGAACCAACCTACTAGATGAACTACAATCAATAACTCTTGCTAATGAAGCAGGCTCTTCAACAACTCTTGTTGAAGTTTTTAGTAGTTCATTGAAAGCTCACGCAACACCTTTACTACGTGGACTTGTCCCTAATATGATCCTCCTCCAGAAAGTAGCGTTCGTGGAAACAAACACCTTATTTCCAACGGAACATAAAAAATAACCCTTCGTGTACCTTTGGGGTAGCCTACAAAGAGGCAAAAATCTCGACCGTGGTTCCACTTCTTGGATTTGCCTCGAGCACATGTGCTAAGACACCCAAATGTGGAAGTGACTGTAAACTAGCTTTACATCCATTCCATACTCTAGAGGTATTCTTGCAACACTCTTGGAAGGAACAGTTGAGTATGTATACTGCAGTCTCCACTGCAAAATCCCAAAACGAGTCCGGTAAGGAAGCGTAACTCATCATCGAACAAACTATGTCCAACAAGGTTCTATTTCTCTTCTCTGCGACACCATTCTGCTGAGTGTGTACCCGATGCTGAGAGTTGGGAAACTATTCCATGTTCTATCAAATAGTTCTGGAAATGCAGTCCAAAAACTCTCCACCTTGATCCGATCTACGTGTTTTAAATTCGTCTACCTAATGTGTTTTCAACTTCAGCCCTTGAACTCTTTGAACTTTCAAAGCAAAAACTTGTTGGTTGGAAAAGGAGAGAGGAAAAATATGCTTGTCTTATGTTATGCGTTAATCTCTATGCGTCGACGGTCATGCGTTAGACTAGAAAATATGAAATATGCCGTTAAGCTCTTATGTAATGACCTTGCGTTCTATACAAGTTTTCTTGCTTTCTCGCCAAGTATAACGAAACACAATTTTCTCGAGATGATCCAAGGTTAAACACAGGGACTTGTAGCTCAATAAATGTTTATAAAGTAATGTGTTTCAGGTGATGAATAAAAGTAAAAAAGTAGAAGTAATGGATTATGCGCTATCCTACTCCTAACTAAACCAAATTGGACAATGGAAGTTTAACTATGAGAATTGGTTAAGAGATGTGAAATTGTTAACGCGTAATAAGATGCATGAAGAAAATAAATTGTGAAGGGGAAATTCACCGCGTCATTAGCTTGTCGTAAGGTAATCCCAGCTCGCCACACTAACGCATCGCACACCTCTCGGTGGTCAGCCTCATGCTTATATCTCTATAACGCATGGTTGCGTTGAGCATAAGATTATTCCTATCTTTAGGAACACTGCTTACTTTGCTTAGGAGTTCCACTACTTATTCTCTCGGGCAGTTGGTTATAGCTACTCAGCTCATAGACAAGCATTGCGATAGCCTCACACTAAGCAAAAGAGATTGACTCACTATACTCGCACTACGTACACCTCTTGGTGGTTTGCTACATGCGTCATATCTCTATGCCGCATGATTGAGCATGCAATAACTCTTGCAATCTACACATAAATCACCGCAATGGAAGTAAAAGATGATAAAAAAGGAACTAAGAGATACATTGATTAAAAAATGTATTAATGTCTTAAGCCAAATATAATACAATACAGAGATAAGAAGAAAGATGGAGGGCTAGATGTAGGCAATCTCTTGCTTCCATCAGATGTACGTCAAGGCTGTCGGTGGTGCTATGATGGATGGTTGGAGAAGTCTCTCTCGAGCTCTATCTCCGCGAAACTCTAGTCGTCACTCGGAAGGGGCTGTGGAGGTGAAAAATCCTCAAAGAGTGTCTGCTCATGCTCTCATCGTGTGATCACAAAATCTACCTTAAAGTAGGAAACTCGAATGATTTGAAGTGAAGATCCAAGGTGCTATTATATATACTCAAATGCCGACAAAGATTGATGATTGTGTTCTGACTCATGCTACCTTTGTCGCGGTATGGGCAATGTCAACATCATCTTATTTTATTGATTACTCCCAAGTTATATTTTAAGCTTGTTTCTCCTGAAGTGTCAACGCATTCCATCCACTTAGCAATCAATCTTCCATTATGATTCTCACTCTGTGACACAACATTCCATGTGACGAACTAGTCTTTGTGAACCTTTGCATGCGGTTACCCTGCGGCGAACTGAGGTCGACACATGCGGTCAATCTTTGCAATGGCTTGCAAAAATAGACGCTTTAATGCTTAATAACGCATGATATAAGGTTAGTGAGGATTTCTGATGCTGGTCGACGCAAGCCTCACTTTTCACATGAATTCTTGGTATTATTGACGCACGTTCTTCTTATTGGCCTTCATAATTCTAAGTAAAAGCTACAATAGCTTGTATTTCTTAAACAAACCTATCAGATTCAGACTTCCGTTGCATAAGATAAACATACCCATACTTAGAGTAATCATCGGTAAAACTGATAAAATACTCATAGCCACCTCGGGCTCGTACATTCATAGGACCACAAAAGTCAGAATCTACTAACTCAAGGGCTCTTTGGCTCGATAACCTTTTCCAGTAAAAGATCTTTTAGTCATCTTACCTTCAAGCAAGATTTGCACACCGATAAAGAATTTTCTTTTAACTCACATAGAAGTCCATTCTTCACCAATCTCTCAATTCTATTGAGATTGATGTGCCCTAATCGAAGGTGCCAAAATTTGGCATTTTCTTTTGGAGAAATTTGTTGACGTTTTAGATTGAGTTACGATAGTTTTAAACAATTCTGTGTTATGGAGGGATATGGCTAACGGTCTTTAGCCACATACAAGTTACTTTCCAGATATGCTGTACAAATATTAAACACCATCTTATGAATAAACACTTTATCCACATTAAAGAAAGAGTGTATGTACATTTGCAACAGCACTTTACAGAAAATAAAGTTCCTCTTAAGTTCAGGAACAATATATACATCATTTAAAACAAAGAAACCTATTCTATAAAAGATAACTGGATCCCTCACTGCCACAGCTGAGACGACGTGTCCGGTGACTACTCGCATCGTCATCTCACTAGCCTCCAGCTGTCGCCAGGATTTAATCCTCTGAAAAGAATAACAAACGTGATTAGTGACGCCCGAATCAATTATCCAGGTAGAATCATTCATTCTCCACGCTAAACAAGTTTCAAGTACAAGTAAATCATATTAACCTTTATCTGCCTTGGCCTTTAGCCTTGGCGGCCTTCCTTTCCTTCAGCTAGCGAGGACAATTCCCTTTCCAGTGTCCATCCTGGTGCAGTAGAACATTTTCCCTTTTCAACCGGCGACGGACGCCTTCTTGGGGACAAGGTGGCGGGTTAGCAGATGCCTTTCTTTTGCCCTTACCACCCTTCTTCTTCTTCCCCTTTGTAGAGTTAGAAGTAGAAGGTGCAGACTTCATTCCTGAGGTTGAACCTTTATGGAACGTCCTTGAAGATGAAGCAATATTTGCCTCAGCCTTCTTCCTCTCCTTACTTTTCAGTAAAGATTGGTAGGTCTGCAACTCGTTGGGAGAGTTGAAGGGTGTATTTCACTTTGTTAAGAATCACATTGCTAACAAAGTGCAGCAAGCCTCCGGCAATGAATGCAGGATTATGGTAACCTGGCTTGTCCTCATCGATAGTAGACCCATTAAACTCCACCATATTGAAGTGGACCATCATGTTAAGCACATATTCACGAACAGAGGTGCCTTTCTTCCATTTTGAAGTTGAATATATACTTAAGAGCCTCGTGCTTGAGCTGTTCAGACAGTTGTCCAAACATCCCCCGCAGGGACTCCATGATCTCATGCGCTGAGACCATGGGCTCATGCTTCTTGGCCAAGATGTCATTAAGACTGTGCCAAGATATAGGCTCGAGCCTTCTCATTTTCCCGTGTTCATCGCTCGTATGCTTCCCGACATTTCAAACGGCATTCGGAGCTGGAAATGGGATAGGCCTCCGTAAGAGCAAACATGAGATTTCCATAATTATTATTATTATAAATATAAATAATAACTAACTTATCATACTATATTTATAACCTATAGTTTTAATATTTCATCTCATGAAACATTTAAACCATAGCTCTTATTCTATTCCATGGTACTTAATGTAAATCTCATTTATATTAATCCTCCACTAGATGTATCTCATACATCATACCGATCATATCATATATAATCAAATTACCTCTTTTCAATTTGAAAATGTCAAATCAACACCAAGAACTGATCCTCAACTGAATCCATTAAGCTACCAAGGGGACCTTATGGACCTGTAGCTCGAAGTTCCAACGGTACGTGAATAACTGACTAAACTCTTTAGTCAAGGGATCCACCATCCATTAACTGCTAGGCACTCCACTAAAGACCAACAGCTAAACTCTCCTTACTATAGATATATTTATGTGTCCATCTTAACCAATCAACAGTGCGACAACCCTTCACAGATCGCTCGTAAGTACAGCTGGGCCAATAATCGTTATGTCCCTGTAGTTACATCTAACTCCTTAAGTACCACCGATCCTTCTAATGAACATAAGTTAGAGTCTTACTATGACTGAGTCCTCTCTTCCAAAGAGAGGTTGTGGTCACTATGTTCAAGCCCCGGAATCTGCCCTTAAGGGAGCAATCTCTCAACTTTTCCCTGCTTCAGGAAAAGAGTGAATTTCATCTTGTGTATTGAGTTCTCGGCTCCCAAATCAGACAAGTCCCCAAAAAGGTAGGCATGTTAAGTTGGCAATCTGGCCACTCTCACCCATGCAAATCAAAGGACCTCCCTCAAAGGCAGGAGTTCCTAAAACACTCAGGATTGAGGTTGTGTCACCTATGGTCGTTTAGGTAGATGTAAGTCTCTAGTATCAACGACATTATATACAGAGTCTAGTCATATCGTGGTTCGGTCTTATACAAACTCTTTGTATAGGATACCTCCGTTCGCATGTCTCCACATGAATGATCAGGATCTATAATTTATAGTAGTTTACAAAACTTGCAAACCTCTACAAAGTGGGTCGTATCCGTAGTGTCACCAAGATCAGGTATCCCACCTTAATCCTTATACTACAAGCCTATTTAGGTTATCACTTAAGTCATGATCCACTTGTATATCACATACATGCTTAATTTACATAAGATGGCCTTGGAGCTTTATTTATTGGATATGAGTAAATGTCATAATGAAATAACAATTATTTTATTCATAAAACAATGTGTATCATTACAAATAACGAGATTCCGGGACAATTAGGACACCAATCCCAACACTTACATAATTAAATCATGCTTCTCTAAATTATAACATTTATAATAAAGAGATGATACATGACCAATGCATAACCTAAGGTGGGATTTACTATATATGCATACCATATAACATATAATTAACCATATATATCATGTAATAAACAAAAGATTAATGAACCGGGATGAACCTTTACAAAACTGGAATTAAATAATTCTATCTATTACATTTTTTCATTGAGAAAATCGGTTCACAGGCGAACTGGGTCTTGAACCGTCAGGTGAAGCTCTATTGTTTAGTAAAGCTGCAGGTAAACGAGCTGTAGGTAAACGATCGCTTAGCGCACACTAGACAATAACGCGAAAAAGCTAAACGATCACTTAGACGACAACGAGGCTGCGAAGCCTGATCGTCTAGGCGATCGCTTAACGCGCGAAGAGGTAAACGATTTACCGTGCGTTACTCCGCGATCATTTACTCAAGTACTAAGCGATGAAACTTGCTGAGCTAAACGATCGTCTAGTGCGCACGTGCGTTAAACGACACCTGAGCATCCGATACTCAGCGATCGCTTACCCCATCATCTATACGACCCGATTAACTCTTGATCGTTTTCTTCCTCGAAGAGCAACAACCCTTCCTCCAAACTTCTTCACGAACGACTCAAGACTCATACTAACTTTGAATTATAGACTCGATAACAATTAATTATGCCCAAAATGTAGAGGCCTTTACAATTAACCGAAAATGCAAAAGAATTAATCAAACCGAGGTATCATCCTAAAAAACTCCATTAATTCGCATATCCACAAACAATTTACCATTAAAAAGAGAGTAGATATGCTGCACCCACCACGAATGTATATGCAATTCTTTGCATCAATGAAATTGGAATATCAGAAACAAGGCTCTGATACCAATTGAAGGACTCTTAAACAAGAGAATCCATGAGCGGAAGCGGATCTTTAGAATTTCATTATGATAGAATTACCATACATACATTCTAACATTCAGATATGCATTGTACACTAATTACTGGCATGCTTTAACAAATAATATACAAAAGACTAAGAGAAACGTACTAGTTGAAGACTTTCTTTAATCAATCTCAGTTCAACGGAAGCAACTCCTTTACGCTTCTTATTGCCCAAAAAATAGTCGCCTAGTAGCACCACGGTCGTCTACATGATCGGCAGCGCACGAACCAACAGTAACCGGGGACGACACCACCACTCAAAGCCTTCGGTATTCTTGGAGTGAGAATCCAAATGGTGGACTTTAATGGAATTGATAGAGGGAAGGAGGAAAAGACAATCGTGTTGAACGAACAAGTAAGTGGGAGATAGTAGAAGACTATCGTATAGTCAGGTGCTTGTCGTTTAGAAAAAAAAGTACATGATTGTGTAGGTTTTGCTAAGCGATCGTATAGCAAATGGTAAATGATCGTCTAGGTTTGCTCGGCGTGCTAAGCGATCGTGTAGTAAACATAAGCGATCGTTTAGTGCACGGGTGTGCGATCATTTAAGATGATGGGCACTATCACATAGTCTTTCAACGCTAAGCGATCGTATAGAAATCACACCGTGAGCGATTTTTTTTGTGTGCTTTTTTCGCATTTTCAAAAATGAAAATTTTTTTCATCTTGTTCTTCAGTTACAAGAACTAAATTCGATCTTCCCACTTTCGCACAATTCCAGAGAATTACTTGGCCAATTATCTCATGACCGCCTAAATAATTAAATAAAGAATATAATCATATTATATTCTTAACCTATAGTTTGATATCATATATCTTCTATAGTATTTTCTCCTCTACTTGATATAAATCATATTTATATCAAATTTCCTCCAAAATAATGTATCTCATACATTTAGTCAATCATATCATATATAATTAACCAGTTCAATTATATCATATATAATCGAACTCCCTCTTGTCAATTTGAACAATTCAAATTGATTTCTCAAACTTTATCCACGCTACCAAGGGGACCTTATGAACTTATGGCTTGAAGCTCCAACGGTATGTGAATAGCTGACTAAACTCTTTAGCCATAAGATCCACCATCCCTTAACTGCCAGGTGTCACAATCGCTCTTTGTCGGAAGCTTCTCTTAGCGATTGTGCGGCACTTGTTTCCCGCTCACGAACAAGCCAGCCAACTCGAATACGAACTGCCGATGGCACACCGAGTGCCTCTTGCAACCTCCACCCCCGTTTTGAGGAAAACGGTTTTAGAAAACGGGTTTAGAGAAAAGGTTTTCGTAAGAAGATTTGTGAGTGTGAATAAAGAAAGAAAGATTGTAGTAGACTAGAAAGCAATAAGAACAACAACAACGGCTTTATAGAGTACTACTCCGGGTATGAGGAAATGATGGTTAATCTTATCCCATATAGTGCATTCTGAACAAAAATCCAACTGGCGCCCTTGCATATGCAAAGGGAGTGGTCACTTACAATGAAAATGTAAAGAAAGAAGCTAACTAAACTAATACAATACAGGATATGAAAGTAAGCTAGAAGGGGGTTGGATTGGGCATGCGGCCATGGCACAGGCCCTGGACAAGCATGACCGTTACATTCTCCCCACTTAATTGGTTGACGTCCCCGTCAACCGACCTTGTCAAAAATGCAATGGCTGGAGCTGCATTCTTCAAGTCTTCGGCCCGCTCCAACTGATATCTCTTCGTCGGGGAGATCCTTCCATTTCACTAAGAACTCTGTCAGTTCTCGTCTGGGTCTTCCAATACGGCGCGTACGTTATCTAGGATTTGTGCAACTTCTTTCTCAGCAGAACTCTTCATCGTGACCGGTGGGCGCCTTAGCATGTTTCGCTGTTCATCCTCGGGATCGGGATGATAGGGCTTCAGGATACTCACATGGATGACAGGATGAATCTTCATCCATGGAGGTAACTGAACCCATATGAGGTTCTCCCGACCTTCTCAATATCCTCCACTGAACCTTCAATATTTCCTTACTAGCCGTTGGTCCTCTCTGGCCTCAGAAACGAAACTGTTCCGATCGTAGCTTGATCAGGACCTTGTCCTCAGCTTGAAACTCAAAGGCCCTCCGCTCTTATCAGCCACTTCTTCATCTCTTCGATGCTCTTTCTAGGTAGGCGCGAGCGATCTCAGAGGTTTTGCTCCACTCTTTAGTGAAGTTATGTGCCTGAGGCATTTTTCCTGCATAAGGGTGGTCCACACAGTGTGGCATGAGTGGCTGTCTGCCGCCACACACTTCAAAGGGCATTTTTCCGGTCGCGGAACTCTGTGGCTATTGAAGCTGAACTGAGCCACATCTAACAACTGGACCCAGTTCTTCTGCCTAGCGTCGATAAAGTGACGAGAGATATTCCTCGAGCATACTGTTGAAGGTTCCGTCTGACGTCAGTTTGGGGTAGATAGCTAGAGGAGATATTCAGTGATGATCCCAATATTCTGAACAATTCTGTCCAGAATGTCCCAGTGAATCTTCCGTCTCCGATGCTAACATGCTCATGGGGACACCCATAAATTTCACGATGTGTTTGAAGAACAGCTGAGCAGCATCATGGTTGTGCACATTTTCGGGTTGGGACGAACGTGGCATATTTTCGAGAACTGGTCGATGATACAAGGACCGATTCAAACTCCCCACCTTGGGCAAATGGGTGATGAAGTGAGAGACACACTCTCTCCACGGTCTAGAGGGCAAGGTTAGGGGTTCCCAGGAACCCGCTAATTTCGCCCTTTCAACCTTATCTTGTTGGCAGACAAGGCAAGTCTTGGTAAATTGCATGACATCGTCTCGAAGATTGGCCAATAGTAGCCTTGCTTCAGAAGGGCATAAGTCCTCTGCCAACCATTATGTCTGCCCACGCGTGTGTGTCGTTGACACTTCTTCATCAGCGACCTTCGTAACTCCCCGGATCTGGGGATGTAGAGGCGATTGCCTTTGTTGTATAGTAGATCATCTTCCACCCAGAACTGGCGTGTCTTCCCTCTCTGGCCAACTGTAAGATGGCCTGCGCCGCTGTGTCATTTATCAAGTGAGTTTTGACAGTTTCTCGTACTGTTGCACTCAACGTACTTGCTTGTAGGCGAGCGAACATGCACAGGGCCGCATGTTCGCTCTTTCGCTAAGAGCATCAGCCGCTTGGTTGCTTTTCCCCGGTCTATGTTCGAATTGGAAGTCGAACTCCGTAGACATTCCTGCCACCTGGTGCCTGTTCGACGACAACTTCGGTTGGTTGAAGAAGTGACAAATGGAGTTATTGTCGGTCTTGACACGAACTTGGCCCCCAAGAGATACTGTCTCCAGGCCCTCAAGCAGTGAACTACTGCTAACATCTCTTTCTCGGAGGCGGCATACCTCCGTTCGGCAATCATTTAGTTTTCTACTCTATACGCGATGGGGTGTCCGTCAGGAAGAACACCCAACGAAAGTCAGAAGCATCAGTCTCTTACTTCAAATGGCTTGGTCACGTCGCAATTCCGAGGACCGGCCCCTCAATCATCACTTTCTTCAAGCCCTCAAAGGCGGTTTGACATTCAGAAGTCCAGCTCCATTGGCTATCCTTCTTCAACAGTTCGGTTAATGGCCCTGTTCTTCTCGAGAATCTCTTCTACGAACCGCCTATAGTAGTTGGCTAGTCCGAGGAGGATCGTAGTTTGGTCACGGATGATGGTACCCTCCAGTCTCTAATTGCGGCCACCTTGCCCTCTTCCATATCAATCCGACCACACTCAATCACGTGGCCGAGGAAATTTATGCGCTTTGGGCAAAGGAGCACTTCTCTCTCTTTACATACAACTGATTTCTCCTCAGCTTTTCAAAGACTAGTGTGGAGGTTGATGTCAATGTCCTCCAGCAGGCACTATAGACCACAATGTCATCAAGATACACTACGACGAATTTGTCGAGTATTCGTGAAACACTTGGTTATTAGGGTACAGAACGTTGCTGAGCATTGGTGAGGAAAGGGCATCACGAGGAATTCGAAGGCTCCATATCTCGTGACACAGGTGTCTTAGGTTCGTCTCCTTCAGCAATTCGAACCTGATAATATCTCAGACCGCTAGGTCCAGCTTCGAGAAATACTTAGCACCGTGAAGCTGATCAAAATAAGTCAGTGATGATAGGGAAGGGTGATATTGTGCGGACTGTGAGCTTATTCAAGGCCCGATAGTCGAATGCACAACCGGAGGCTCCATCCTCTTCTTCTTCTGTGCCAATCAGTACCTAATGATGGCTCCATAAGGACCTTTGCCGTGGTCTAATAAATGCCCCTGCCTCTAGCAACTCGTCTAACTATTTCCTGAAGCTCAGCAACAATTCTGGTCGGGGCCTTATCCAGATATCATTTACTTGCAGCGCTTATGCCCCTTGGCAACAACTCGCAATCCATGGTCAACTCCCCTTCTGGGGGTAAGGACTGTGGTACTTATTCGGCAATGAATGTAACCGTACATCTTTCCAAGACAAATATTAAACGTCTATGGGGGATCTCCCTCAGTGGACTCAACTGATTCTATCGGGCGGGATGGCCATTGAAGCTAGGTCTTCGTGTGGCAGGCCCTCTTTCAAATTGGAGGACGGCTGAGAATCCTTCTCTACCCCATTTGGCTGACTTGAATACTGGCTGACTACGGCTCGGGTGTAGATCCGGTAATGACTAAGCAATTTGGCGAGGGCATTGATATGACATTTCTGTTTGCAAGCAGCAAATTCTAGTCCCCTAGTACCACGTCGAATGCATCCATCTTGGACAATTGACGAAGTCAAACGAAGCCCCTTCCAGGTCTCCTAATCCTCACAGGAGTTCTCTTGCGCTAATCCTCGTTAATTGGTAGGGCTGCGGAATCAACAGCTTTCCATCTATCCTCTGCATCTCTTTCCAATTCAAGTTCAAGGCGCGAGCGTCTACGCCAATAATTTCACGCCGATTGAAGTTATGAGGTAGCCTAGACAACCATAGTGGTTTTGGCGATCATTTTCGGTTGACGCCACGTCCACATTACATGAGACCTTTCTCTTAGTGGCTCCGTCATCCTTTCCACATTAATTCTGAAGCTGCAATCCGATAGGAATATTTGCGGCAATGCCCCCATCCTGGGATTCTCGAAATATTCTTCCGCACGGACAGTCGGTACTCTGTTCTTTCCAATTCGCCTTGTCTTCGGATATCTTTCATGATGGGTAGAGAGATGTAGCTTAAAAGCATTTTGAACGCAGTTCGATTTTGGTACATGGGTCGCTTTCGCCCTGTGTGTGCCCTCGTACATTATGAAACAAGATAGGGGCGAATTGTAATTGTTTTATGCTGTTGTGGCAGGCTCCCATTGTTTCCTGATTCTCAAGGTTTGGGACCTCGATAACGGGTCCTCCCTGTGTTTCTCTGGTCTCCATCCCCCCCAGGTACTGGGAGGACTGGAAATGGGCAATGTTTCTGTTTCCCCCATTTGGAGGAAGTTGCATTTGTTTCTCTACATCTTGTGCAGTCAATCAAGTAGCTGAAAGGATGTAACAGGTTCAGAAGTGCCGCTCATATAGTAGGGGATTATCCTTGTTACTCTCCTTGTCATTTATATGTTCTTGATTCCTTGCCCACGGGTTTCAGCCACTTCCCACAAAGCACAAAGACCTTTGTCTTTTTTCAGACACTATTTCTCGCTAAATGCTCCACATGAAGCTACTGACAAACTGTTTTACATAGTCCCTGTGTTACCTGTTTGCTTCTAGCTCTTCGGAGTTTTATGCGCGCTCGAAGCCAATTATCTCGACATTTTTTAAGGAAGATACTGCGAACGAAGTTCTTGTTTCATTCATATCCCAGTATTACTAAATAGTTCTGCAATAGCGCATACCTATTCCTGTGTAATGGGTCTGGTAAAATCCGTGATCTTCCACCACAGTGTTGCCATCTTTCAGAGCTAGATGATCGTTGCTAATTGTCGACTATCGACTCTTCGGAGTCCACTGTTGCTTCATATGTCGCCTTGACAGTATTTGCACTTCAGGGCAAGGAGTCGAAGAATAAAAGTTTCTTTCCAGCGACTTTCGCTTTCCTCGGCCACCCACACAGAAGGTTTGCGTTCTGGGGATTTTTATTCGAAGAATTTACTCTACTTCCTATTGCTCTCCCCAGGTGGTGGGTTCTTGGTTCCCTAATTCTGTACCTTAACGGTATGGTGAGATTCACCCTAGCGGACTCACATCGCTATCTCGGCTCTGACGACATCCCAGGGCTGATTGAAAGTCTTCAGATAAAATCGGTTACGCATCTTGAAGTATATGCTTTTTGGGAGCTGTCCAGATCTTCGCAGTTCCTCTTATGTGTAGCAACCAAGAGCCCGAGGAGGCTATCGCCTCTGTTCAAAAGCTGCCAGGACCGTACTGTCTTGTCTCAGAGTGGTCTCTACCCTCATCATCAATTCTCTGTAATGTGTAATCACTGTCTAGGGCAGTTGACATATCTATAACCACCTGCATTTCATTTTTCATTATCGGCTATTTTATACTCTAAAGGCAAACTTTCAATTGTGCCGAAGTTGCTCAAGGAATACGAACGATTAATATGGGACCTCTCTCAGTAGAGCATTTTTTCCGATCTCTACAATCTGTCCACATGGACTTTGTTCAGGTTCTTCGTCGCCGGACATGACAACTGATTTTCCCTCTATAAGTCCAACCATGGCTTGAATATCGACAATATCACAATCCGCTCTTTTCGGAAGCTTCTTAGCGATTCTGTGCGACACTTGTTCTCCGCTCACGAACAAGCCAGCCAAACTCGAATATACGGACTGCCCGATGGCACACCGAGTGCATCTTGCAACCTCCACCCGTTTTAGGGAAAAGACGGTTTTAGAAAACGGGTTTAGAGAAAAGGTTTTCGTTAAGAAGATTTGTGAGTGTGAATAAAGAAAGAAAGATTGTAGTAGACTAGAAAGCAATAAGCAACAACAACGGCTTTATAGAGTACTACTCGGGTATGAGGAAATGATGGTTTAGTCTTATCTCCACAGGGCTAATAGTGCATTTTCTGAACAAAAAAGCCAACTGCGCCCTTGCATATGCAAAAGGGCGAAGGTGGTCACTTACAATGAAAATGTAAAGAAAGCAAGCTAACTAAACTATACAATACAGGATATGAAAAGTCTTAGAAAGGGGGTTGATGTGGTTGGGCATGCGACGTGGCAACAGCTGGACAAGCAAAACATGACCGTTACACCAGGCATTCCACTAAGACATAAGCTGACTTTCTTACCACAGATATATTTCTGTGTTCCATTGGATTATAACAATCATTGAGTACGATGACCCTTCACAAGATGCTCGTTAAGTACAGCTGGGCCAATTACCGTTTTACCCTTTAAGTTACATCTCACTCCTTAGTACACTGGATCCTTAATGACAATACAAATAGTCCAACTATGTGAACATCTCTCGGGCCAAGAAAAAGATGTATAGCCACATCGTTCAAGCCCTGAAATCAGCCCTTAAGGGAGTATCTATTTACTACTGCCGGCTACTTCGGAGGAAGGAGTGAATTCCATCTTGTGTAGCTGAGTTCCCAGCTCCTAAATCAAACGAATCCCCAAAGTGGTAGGTTTGAGTTGACGACCTAGCCACTCACACCCATGCAAATCAAAGGGCTGCTCTCAATGGCAGAAGTTCCAAACTCACTCAGGATTGAGATCATGTTACCTATGGTCATCCTAGTGAAGTGAAGTCTCGGTCATGAACGGTGTTATATAACGAGACGTTAACACTTTATGGTCAGGTCTTATACAAACTCTTTGTATAGGACGCCCTCGCTCGCATGTCCCATACACGAATGATCAGGATCAGACCATCTGTGACAAGTCACAACACTTGTGACCATTTCATAAAGCGGGTCACATCTGTAGCATTACCAGGATAAGGTTTTCCTCCTATATCCATATACTACAGACCATTTTGGTTATCCCTTAAGACATGATCCACTTGTATGTCACCACATACATGCTTAAGTTACAGACAGATAACCAAAGATTTTAGGTTTATTGGTTTGTGGTAAAGCAAATCAAACATTCAACTGAGCAAAAACAAGATGTGAAGTAAAATATCATATATTATACATCACAAGCGTTCGTACAAACTGTTTATAAACTACAGGACACGAGACTTTAGGGCATCAACCCCAACAATAAAGTGCTATAAATGATATGATCCTGATCATTTATGTGGATACATGTGAGCGGGGGTATTCTATACAAAGAGTTTGTATAAGATTGGACCACGAAATGAATAGTCTTTCTATATAACACCGTTACTAGAAGAGACTTACATTTCACCAGGATGACCATAGGTGACTTTAGCTGAATCTTGAGTGAGTTGTGAACTCCTGTCTATGAAAGTGGTCATTTGATTTGTATAGGTGAGAGTGGCCAGATTCGGCAACTCAATATGCCTACCATTTTGGGGATTCGTTTGATTGGGGAGTTGGGAATGCAACTACACAAGAAAAAATTTACTCAAAGGTTGATTCCGAGGCTTGAACAATGTGGCGCCACACCCTCTCCTGGCCTGAGAGGGGTTTGGTTATAGTTTGAATATAACTAATTGCTCATTAGAAGGATCAATGACACTCAAAGAGTTAGATGTAACTGTAAGGCCAAAACGGTAATTTTGGCTCAACTGTACTTACGAGCAATTTGTGAAGGGTTAGCGCATTATTGATTGATGATATCCAATAGACACAGTAATATATTAAAGAAGAAGTTATTAGTCTTTAGTGGAGTGACCAACAATTAATGGAAGTTGATTAATTTAATTAAAGAGTTTAATTAATTAATCAAATACCATTGGAGTTTCAGTCTATAGGTCCATAAGGTCCCCTTATTAGCTCAATTCAGATTAATGAGAATTGAATTAATTTTGGATTAATTTGAATTTTTCAAATTAATTGAAGGAAATTAATTATATGAGATATAATTGTTGAGGTTGATGCCTTAGTAGGTCCTGTAGTTTGTAATTGTAAGGTACAAATAATTTATTTATTTAATAAAATAAGTAGTATTTTATTTGACATTTAGTAACATTAACCCAAAAAACAATAAACTAAGATCCAAGGTTTCCTTTTGTAACTTAAACATGTATGTGGAGACATACATGTGAATCATATTTAAGAGACAACCTAAACGGTCTGTCGTAGATGGATAAGACTAGATATTTTATCTTGGTGACACTACGGATATGACGCGCTTTGTAGATGTTAGAATTGTTGTAAAGTGCTACAAATGATCTGATTCTGATCATTCATGTGGAGACATGTGAGGGATGATGTTTTATACAAAGAATCTGTACAAGACCAGATCATGAAATGACTAGGCTCACTATATAACACCGTTGATAGAAGAGATTTACATTTCACCAGGATGACCATAGGTGACTTGACCTGAATCCTGAGTGAGTTATGAACTCCTACTTTGAAGGCGGTCCTTTGATCTACATGGGTGAGAGTGGCCAGTGTCGCCGACTCAATATGCCTACAATTTTGAAGATTCGTCTAATTGGGGAGTTGAGAATGCAGCTACATAAGAAGGAGTTCACTCATTCTCTATAGTTAAAGAAAGTAGAGAAATTGCTCCCTTAAGGGCTGATTTCGAGGCTCGAACAATGTGGCACCACATCATCTCCTGGCCCGAGAGGGGTTTGGTCATAGTTGGACTATGACTTATTATTCATTAGAGGGATCAATGGTACTTAATAAATTAGATGTAACTACATGAGCGAAACGGTAATTTTGGCCCAACTGTACTTATGACCAATTTATGAAGGGTCAACGCACCATTGATTGGTTATATTCAATGGATATAGAAATATATACATAGTATAAAGAGTGCAACTGTCGGTCTTTAGTGGAGTGACTGGCAGTTAATAGAAGTTGGATAATTTATTTAAAGGGTTTAATTAGTTATCCAAGTACCATTGGAGCTTCAATTTATAGGTCCATAAGGTCCCCTCGGTAGCTCAACTGAGATTATTGAGAATCAAATTAATTTTGGGTTAATTTAGATTGTTCAATTAATTGAGGGAATTCATTTTATATGATATAATTATTGGGGTTGATGCTCTAAATCTCGTAGGGTCATGTAGTTTGTAAACACGTGTATGAACAAACATTTGTGATGTAATAATATGAGATATTTTCTTCACTTTTGTATATGAAATATGAGATATTTTAGTTGCATTAACCACAAACCAATAAATTAAGATCCCTGGTTATCATTGTAACTTAAGCATGTATGTGGAGACATACAAGTGGATCATGCCTTAAATGATAATCTAAATGATCTGTAGTATATGGATAAAGGAGGGAAACCTAGTCCTGGTTACACTACGGATATGACCCGCTTTGTAGATGTTACAAGTGTTGTAAATTGCTATAAATGGTATGATCCTGATCTTTTATGTGGAGACATGCGAGAGGAGGTATCCTATACAAAGGAGTTTATATAAGACAGAACCACGAAATGTTTAGTCTCATTATATAACGTCGTTCATGACAGAGACTTTCATTTCACTAGAATGACCATAGGTAACATGACCTTAATCATGAGTGAGTTGGGAATTCCTACCTATGAGGGCGATCCTTTGATTTGCATGGGTGCGAGTGGTTAGATCTCCGACTCAAACCTACCACTTTGGGGATTCGTCTGATTGGGGAGTTGGAAACTCAGCTACACAAGACGAAATTCACTCATTCCCCAAAGCAGGGGTAAGTAGATAGATTGCTCCCTTAAGGACTGATTTCGGGGCTTGAACAATGTGGCACCACATCTTCTCATAGCCCGAGAAGTGTTCACTCATAATAGGACAATGATGTATTGTTAATTAGAGGATTCAGTGGTATTTAAGGAGTTAGATGTAATTACAGGTGCGAAACGGTAAATTGGCCTATATATACTTACGAGCGATTTGTGAAGGGCCATCGTACTGATGATTGGTTATATCCAGTGGACACAGAAATATATCTGTAGTACAAAGAGTGCAACAGTCGGTCTTTAGTGGAATGCCTGGTAGTTAACGGATGGTGGATATCGTGATTAAAGAGTTTAGTCAGTTATTCACGTACCGTTGGAGCTTCAAGCTACAGGTCCATAAGGTCCCCTTGGTAGCTCAATGGATTCAAGTTGAGAATCAGTTTTTGGGTTAGTTTGAAGTGTTCAAATTAACAAGAGGGAATTTGATTATATATGATATAACTAAATTGATTCAGTTATGTGTGATATAATTGATTTGATGTATTAGATACATTGATTGGAGGAATTAATATAAATATGATTTATATTAAATGTCATAAAAGAGAAAAGAACTATGGTTTATATATTACATATGATGTGATATTAAAACTATAGGTTATAAATATAATATGATAAATTAATTATTATATTTATTTATAATAAAACAATTATGAGATAATTGTTTGGTTGGTTATTTGTTTCTCCTTTAACTGATTGAGTGAAAGGTTTCTATCAGTTTTAATAACTGAAGAATAAAAGTGAAAATCATTTTTCATTTTTGAGACATCGCATAACATTCAATCGAGTGAAATAAAAGCTATACGATAGCCTTTGAGAGAGTAAACGACCAAGCTTCTCGTTACTAGACGATAGTTCCTCGTTTGCTAGACGATCGGTTATCCAACTCTATACGATAGAGGTTTCTCATTCTCCCACTTACTCGATCGTATACGTCCTCCTTCACTCTACCAAATTCACATAGAGCCCACACCTCTTGGATTCTCACATCAAGAATACCAAGGCAACCGAGTGGCAGTGTCGAGTGTTTGTATTCGAGGGTCGAGTTGCACTGGTTGTTCGTTGCGTTCGTGCCCCTGATCTAGTTGGCTTGGACGCTGGACTGGTATTGATCGAGGGAATACACGAAGAACAGTTCTTCAAAGGTATGTCACTCGATCTTAATTGGTTTTAACTTGAAAGCATGCTGTAATTTACTCAATGATGCATAACTGTGTTTGTATGTTTGTAAATACTTTATTCTTTCACAATGGGTTTGGAACGATCTTGCTCCCGTTCAATGGTTCTCTTGAATAAGAGTTACTTCAATAATTAATATAAATTAATTATATGTGACATAATATAATATATTTGATGCATTATAATATAAAGTTTATTTTGAGAGGAATAAAAATTTGAATATGATTCAAATATTAAATATATGAATTGGATTCATATGAAAATAATAGGTTAAATTTACTATGAATTTGATTTATATTAGATACTATAGGTATAATGAGAATATTACAAACTATAGGTTAATTATATTTGATATAATATAAACTGCAGGTTATATGTTATATTAGATACAACATATAGTATAATATATATTATATAGTAAGGTGGTTATTATATAATTATATATTATTAATTAAATTAAAATTAGTTTTAATTTATTTTATTTAAATTTTGAATTTAAATTAAAGGATAACTCCCCCCTATTATTTCTCTTCATTAAATCATGAGATGAAGGGAAGTTACGTTGAATCGTCTTCTTCTATGTGAATGTAGAAGGTCTGTGTGACTTTTGCTCTCCAATAAATCTCTCTGCAAGAAAAGATTTCCTCTTAAAAAAGTCGTAATTCCTCATCCCAAAATTAATGTAGAGCCCACAACTTCTGTGTTTTTTTCAACCTTACGGAGGATACTGTGGCTTTCGTTGTGCTGTCCTTTTTGGGTGTTCATTATATCTGTGCAATTCGGACTGGAGGATACGTGAAGACCTTTGTGACTTCGAGGGTAAGTATTATCCTAACCCTATTTCCTCTCTATTTTCTTCAATTAAAGCATGTTGTAAATTTTATGCATAATGATTCATCTCTGTAATTTTATCTCTATGAAAAAATTTAAAATTGGGATCCAATCTCGCTTCCGCACAGTTTTCACAAACTTTCAATAATTAATATAATGTATGTGATACATTATAATATAAAATTTATTATATGAGATAGAAATAATATAATGCATATGATACATTATATTATAAAGTTTTATTTGAGAGAAAATAAATATTTGGATATGATTCAAATATTGATTATATGAACATGATTCATATTAAACACTATAGGTTAAGTGTGTGTGTGTGTGTGTGTGTGAAATTGGTTTTAATTTAACAGTTATTAGGAAGGGAGTTATTTGATAACTCCCCTCCACTTCCCCTCTCTCTTGTTTTAATGTGGAGTATAACAGACAGAGGAAGATAATTCACTTTTTCTTCTTCCAAGAAAGACCTAAGATTCTCTCTTGAAATTATTGCTCTTTCAAGAAAACCTTTCCCTCTCCCAACCAAATATAATCTCACTGAAACCTACATCTCTCAGCGATTCTCATCCTTGTGAATAACGGGGAAGAGCTCGTAGTGATGTCCATTCTCGTTGCTGTAATCGTGTATTCGTGAGTTCAAGAGAGAATTCAAATTGTTCATGTGGTATACGGAGAGAGGATTCGTGAAGAACTTGATCTTCAAGGATAAATGATCCTCTAATCCCTTCATTCTCTCTGAATTTCCATGAAAGCATGCTTAATTAGGACTATTTAATCCTATTTTCCGTCCTCTATATTATTCATGTTCTGTAAAATTAAAATTGGGGCACGATCATTCCACTACGGGTAGTCACCTATTTCTTCAATTTTATGGTCGATTTTCGATGCCGGTTTGTTCCCAAAACTAACCTCGATCGACCGATGTACACCCCGTACTTCCAGTCTTCCACCTATAAATTTATATATTTATTATCGAGTAGGGGTGGGCACAAGTCAGTTTGGCTCAGTTTAGAGGCAAAACTAGAACCGAACTGCCCTAGAAACGAAGGAAATAGAAAAGATTGAGTCAGCTTGATGGACATGAATTATACTCCATTAGAGATATCCATTTAAACCGCAAGGTCAGGGACCTATCGTCGAACGGGCAGGAAATCCCCGATCAAATAGAGAATGGGAATGGGTAGGATTTTTTTTCCTGTTGACTAAACGAGGATGAGGATTACATTCTATAACACAAACATATGACATATGTATAATAACACATACATACATACATACATACATACATACGACAATTAACCATTTTCTAATTTTTATCTTAACTTTTTCATACTATAATACATTTCTATGATGTGAAGGTTTTAATATTTGAGATTTTATTAAGTTTAAGACCATGAATGTTGTAATATTTAAGTTGAAGGCTAGCCTTGTAATACTTAAATTTTAGATTTTATGGGATTAAAATTTTTAGTATGTATTTGCATATAAAATATTACTGTTTTTATTAGATTTTTTTTAAAAAAATTCTTTGAAAAAATGTATTAGAAATGATCTATTTGGCATATAAATTTTTATTGAGGTTTAACATAAACCTAAAAGTTGTTAAAAAATGAATAAATTAAAAAAAATTAAAGAATTTTTCCGGCGGGGAAACTCGATCCCCGCGAATTTCCCACTGGGGAATCCTTGCCCTGATCCCGGTAGGAAATTTTGCGAGGATGGTTGATTGAAATGGGGGGTGAGGGTGGGGGTAGGGATAGGGAAGGCTTTCCCTGTCTCCGGTTATCAAAAGCTGAGGATAAACGGTCAGCTCGGGTTATCAAAAGCGAAGCAAATTGTGAATTGATGTCCACTGATTTTTTTATGGTTTCCACCTTGAATAAGCAGCACTGCGCTGTGAAACCGGACCTACGTTTAGTGGAAGAGCTAGGAATTTTATATATGGGGCACTATATGTACAAGTCTAACAAAAAAAAATCTCTAGATGAATGTAAAAAAAAAAAAAAGTATTCATAACTTCATATATTAACTAATTTATTACATTACCATTGCTCTCTATGAATTTTCATGTTTTGAAATCGATCATGACTCTTCACATACTTTTGGTTTGAATAGATAACAACATAAACAAAATGTAACATCTTTTGAAATGCTATATTCTAACTAATTAGAATATTTACTTAACCAAGCTATATTAAATCGTCTTGACTTTGTACCAAAATTCTTCAATGGAAAAGTATGATTTCGAGGCTAACAAGGACCTTTTAGTAAATATGCTATATGAACTTGATCTTGAATATTATAATTATAATAACTTTGGTTCTTAGACTAGGATGTGCAGGTAATTTTTCTAGATTGGTTTCTATATAAGATCGATTAGAATCCAAAATATTTTTCTTCTTTGAAGATGATACCTCTACAGTCTCTATTGTTGTTGTTGTTTTGTTTTATTTATAATATCTCTCTATATTAATTTTGAATTAACTCTACAAAAATATTAATAATAAGAATATCACATTCTATTGTATAGATTTAAATGCATAAAAACTTAAAGTCTAAGAAGATTTTAAAACTTACTTGTCAAGTTTGTATATCTAAACGAGTGATAACAAATAATCCTTTTGCTCGAACAACAAACAAAAATATATAAAGGGTAACGTGAATATAAAAATTATGTGCAAAAAATGAATGATACCTTTTTAATCGAATGTTCTTGAGATTGAAAAGTGAATTTCGAAAAAAAGGAAAAAAGTCTATAAACTGCTCAATCTTGTTTCTGATAAAAAATATTGTTTGATTATTTATTAAAAAATAACTAATTATCATATTCTAAATATCACATTGTTTGACCTACTTTCTTTTATTTTTCTTTACTTGAGTTGGGTTTTAAAAGTCCATTAAAGATGAAAAATCTGAGTAAAAACTCATACAAAAATCTAAAATAAAATGTTGCAAGCTATAAGAGTCCCAACCAAATAACACTACATGCGAACAAGCCAACACCACTTTTATTACTTAACTNATATTACTTTATAATTTATACTAAAAATACAAAAGATGGATAATTTATACTAAAAATATATATTACTTTATGGCTTCACCCCTACCTATGAGAACTAAACAAAATAAGTAGTCTGTTGAAAATTTATTTTCTTTTTAAATTGTCTAAAAATTTAAATATTTATTAAGAAATAAAAAAATCTGTAAAGAAATTGTGATAAAAAGAGTAACTCAAAACAAACATAATATTCATAAACCAAACAAGAAAAAAAAAATCAAACTGTAATTAGATGAAACTGGAGAATAAAAGAGATTTAAGTCGAACAACTAGACTAAACAATAAATTAGTCCATATTGCCTAAAGAAAATTAGTCTACACATTATTTATTATTTAAAAAAAAAACTATACATTATTATTTTATAACATGGATACAAAATTTCAAACCTAGCTAGAGTCATAGAGCATGCTGATATAAAAATTTGAAGGGAGACTTGAAAAAAAAAAAAAAAAAAAAACTAATAAATAAGGTGACATCATATCATAATAAATGAATTTCACAAGTTTTCACTACCTTAGACTAAATTTAGGCATAAAAAGTTAACATATATTTTAATAATCTCTATTAACGCATGCACGGTCGTCACACTCCGATGTTAACCATACAATATATTATCTTAGGAAGTACACTAATGACAATATATTAGTACAAATGTACATTGTCTTTCAGGTCTCTATATTTTCAAATGAAAATATATGTGTTTAACGTATAGGACGTTTCTCTTCTTTGAAGTATACGAGATTCAGTTGCGATGTATTAAATGGCCGTGCCAACCATGAGAGAGAAGTTGGGGGAGAAGGGAGGGAGAAAAATTAGAAAAAAAAAACAATTAAAATATATTTTTCTGTTTAATAATGAAATAATATAGATACACACTTTTATAATTAAATTTGTATCATGTTAGCTTTCTATAAACCTCAGTTACAAAAATGTATATATATTATTTAATTATTAGTTACAAAAATAAATCTGTGACAATTTTAACTTAATTCAATTAATTAAAGTATATATATTCTTATAAAAATGTTAGAGGTTCTGATATTTGAAAAATGAAGATGCTTTTCTATAGAAAATAGGAATATGCGGATTCTTATGTTTTCTATAAGTCGAATATGCCGATTTGATGGATACTCATCATCTATTTCAACTGAATTGAGAACGATTTTATTCCGTCAAGTAACGTTGTTACATTTCTAATATTTGAATAGATTTTAAACATGATTTTCTTTGGGAGAGATTTAATTTTGTTTTTTTTTATCAAGTCCATAATTTAATAATTTAATTATGTATTAAATTTAGGGTGTGTTTAGAATACATATTTGAATATTTGACAACTACTCAAAATAACGTTTGAAGTATATTTTTAACAAATTTTGTCAAGAGTGTTTAAATAAAAATAATTTTTTTAAAGTATTTTTTCTCAGTTCAATCTAAACGAGCCTTAATACCTCTCTACAAACTCTCTACAACCCTCAATATTTTCAGAGCTAAAGCTTTGATACCTCCTTTTGGATCTTTGCAAATAATACCAATACCTGAAGAAGAAGATTTTTGTTTCTCACGCCGCATCCACATTTATTTTAATAAAACCATTCGAAAGAGGAGACCAAGAAGAAGGATGTTCATCATCTTCTACTGTATTCAACTCAACGGGAGGCGATCTTAATCTTATAGAGGTCAATTCCTTCAAGTAATTCAGAATCCAATTTGCTCAAACAATAGAATTAGGAATAGGATTGCCATTGATAAGCTTATTCCGATCATTCCATAAACTCCAACAAGTGACTACCATTAACTCGAGATCTTCAATGGAACATGAATAGCTTAATTTGCTTTATTAAAACCAATTGACCAAGTTGGATGAGTAGTTTGAGTTATATAACGTTTTTAGGTGGGTTGTTTTATCTTGGAGACAATGTATTAGAGATTATTTGTTGTAATTGTGATTGATATAAACAAATACTATACCGCAGAGGGTGAGATACGACGGAAAGATCTGAGGAAGGCGACGATGGCTGGAAGCAGCAAGTCCTAAAAGAAATCTTTTCACGACCCACAGGTTCGAAATGAGGGCGAGGAGGCAGTGGTGAAGCTTTGGTCTGAGATGATAGAAGGAGTGGCTACCTTGACGATCTCCCTTTCAGTAGAGCAGTTGTAGCTTCACTCATCTTCTCATCTCCGCTTCTTTTGTTCATGGTCGTAGTGACAGTGTTACCAAAGCTTCTAATTCTCCATATTTAGAAAGAAGTAGAAGAATCGTTGAAGGAAGAAAAGTTTGACGTTGATCAGTCAAATGAAGGAATGAAGAAGACGATGAAAGAACAAAAGAGTGACTTCAGAGTAGTCTACACCATAGGTCTGAGTGAAGCCTCTTGCAACAAGCCTAGCCTTGTACCGGTCAATCATCCCATCTAACTTGTATTTTATAGTAAACACCCATGTCTTATGCCCTTCAGGTAGAACCACATGTTCCCACGTTCCATTCTTCTCGAGAGCTTTCACTTCTTCCATAACAGTAGACCGCCATTCTGGTTTTTCCTTCACAACACTTATGTCATTTAGAACCATCACAGTGTCCAGACTGGTAGTGAACGCTTTGAACTCGGGTGCCAGATTACTATACTTCATATAACTATGCATAGGATATTTAGTACATGAACGAGTGCCTTTCCTCAGGGCTATAGGAAGATCAAGTGAGGGATCATGATCCTTCAACTCTCCAGGCTTCTCATCATGATCGGCTATCTGTGTATCAGGGATTTCAGTAGTATCCTCCACATCATCATTAACTAGAATTATTTCATTCTCAGCTGTCTCCTCTTTTACCATACTTCCAGTATTACCACTTCTTTCGCCCTTATCCTGCCTGCATTTGTCAGTCTTCATACATACATCAATATCATTAGTTTCAAGAATATACGTACCTGGATCTGATGGGGGGTCCGACTCATGTACTGGAGTCGGCGGTTTCGGTTCGACATGTGATACTGCTTTCTTCCTGAGATTCTTCCTATAGTAAGTTTTCCAAAGAACTTGGTTGGTAGGAAGGACTGGGTCGTCATGCTCAAAACTAGGCTCAGACGAAATATGAATAAGAGCTGACTCTAAAGGAATAACATAAGAGGACCAGTTAGTCTCTTCACTCATGTTCTCCTTCTGAAGATGACTAATAGGAAAGAACTACTAATCCTCGAGGAAGGTGACATCCATGGAGACAGTATTTATGAGTGACGGATGATAGCACTTTTTCCCACGTTGATGAAGTGGATATCCAACAAAGACACACTTCTGAGCACGAGGAGTAAATTTTGTGAGGTTTGGACCATGGGAATGAACAAAGGCAACGCAACCAAAGACTCGAAGGGGAACATTGAAGATTAACCGATTGGTTGGGAAGGACTCTTTAAACAGACCCAAGGGAGTATGAAGGTTAACAACATGGGAGGGCATCCGATTAATGAGATGGGCGGTAGTAAAAACGGCATCCCCCCACAGATATGGCGGAAGAGTGACAGATAACATAAGAGACCGGGCTACTTCCACCAGATGACGATTTTTCCGCTCGGCTACTCCATTCTGTTGCGAAGTATAAACACACGAGTTCTGGTGGACAATTCCCTTAGAGACAAGAAAATCCTTGAAGGAGGTGTTGAAGAATTCTCTCCCATTATCACTTCGTAAAATTCCAATCTTCACATTGAACTGATTCTCGACAGTTGTATAAAATTGTTGGAAAATGGATGACACCTCAGATTTGTCAGTGAGGAGGAAGACCCAAGTAAGGCGAGTGTGGTCGACTATAAACGTGACGAACCAACGTTTACCAGTGGAAGTGGTAACAGGTGAGGGACCCCAAACATCACTATGAACAAGAGTAAAAGGACTCAAGGGTTTATAAGGCTGAGACTGGAAAGGAACACGACTTTGCTTGGCACGAATACATACATCACAATTTAAAGAGGGAGTATTAACATTGTGAAATAAATGCGGAAAGAAATACTTCATATATTGAAATTTTGGATGTCCTAAACGAAAATGCCACAACATAAAGTCATTTTCAGAAATAGAAAAATTTAATGACATAAACCTAGTTCGATGATCATCTCTAGAGGAAGCATCTTCAGAAAGGAAATAGAGTCCCCTATCGTGCCGGGCAGTGCCAATCGTCATCCCTGATTTCAGATCCTAAAACAAAACGAAGTCAGGTGAGAAAATTTCCTTACACTTTAGATCCCTTGTAATTTTACTGACAGACAACAGATTATAAGAGATTTTAGGCACATGCAAAGTATCACGCAAAACTAAACCATCAAATGGGGAGATGTGGCATTTCCTTGCAACAAGGGCAAAAGACCGGTCTGCAATTCGAATACACTCATTTTCAGCACTCAGGTTGTAAGAAATAAACAGATCTGAAGAACTGGTAAGATGATCTGTGGCCCCTAAGTCCACAATCTAAGGTTTTTTACCATTTACACTAATAAGGCCAAATGAAGAAAAATTACCTGATTGTGCAATAGCACTCACCCCAATAGTACTAAAACTGTTCTTACTGTCAACAGAAGACTGCTTCTGAGTATGTTCATCTACTAAGTCACTCGCTAGGGCATGACCAGTATTAGATTTTTCATGAGACTATCATCGCCTGCTTTTTTGGAGGTCTCCCGTGCAATTTCCAACAATAGTTCTTTGTGTGCCAAGGCTTCTTATAGTGCTCACACGGGTGGGGGGGTTTTTTATCGCCATCAGTACTGGACAACTTTGCAATGAAGGCAACTGCATCGGTTGTAGTAATAGGATTATTCATTGTGCAAGACCGATCCTCTTCTAGCCGTATTTCGGAGCAAACTTCTCTGAGAGAAGGTGTAGAACGTTGGCCCAATATTCGACTACGGACACCATCAAATTTAAGATTTAATCCAGCCAAGAAAACATACACACGGTCTGCTTCTTCAATTTTCAAGTATTGAGCCCCGTCTTACGCGCAGTTCCAGAAAATCTCTCGACACAGGTCCATCTCTTGTCAAAGCATTGATAATTTTTTAAAATATGATGTCACATCCATGGACCCTTGTTTGCATTCATAGACCTTCTTGTGAAGCGAAAATAGTTGAGACGCATTTTGTCTCTTTGATTACAAATCTCGTGCAGCCTCCCAGATATCCTTGGCGGTTGCAGCATACAATAATGGTCTGCCTATTTGAGGTTCTATACTATTCATGAGGACAGAGCATAATAGCGAATCTTCCCCTTTCCAGATCCATTCTTGAGGATCGCCTGGTATCGACTTCGAAATCTCCTCCGTCAAGTACCCAAATTTGTGACGCCCTTCCAAGGCCATTCTGATCGATTGAGACCAGGAGAAATAATTCTGGCCATTTAATTTCTCTCCTACAAGAAATCCTGTAGAGTTGCTCATCGAGCCAGATAAATAAGAAACATTTGGCAAAATAGAGAACGAATTTACTGGATTCTCTGAATAGACTAGTTGAATTGGTTGAGGTTTTGCGTCGAACATCGTATCCAAGTCTGAAATATGTTGTTGAAGATACGCCAACCGTTGTCTAACATCATTTGGGCATTAGGTCGAGTGATAAGTGGCTGGAAAAGGAGAAGCCACTGACGGTTGGAAGGATGCCGCTGGCGGCTGCACGTGGTCCTCTTATCACTCTGGTGCAAGAAGTGGAACCAGCTGGTTCGAGTGGCTAGATGACTCGATCGGATTCTAATTTGACCGGTTAAAATGCTCGAGCGAAGTGCTAGGCGTGGCTCCACAGCGATCGGTTTGATCTGGTGTAGAGGATTCGAACGACGCGAGCAAGATCTACACAGACGGTAGCCACCCACAATTGGGCCCGATCGGATTTGTCTCTGTCCGACTGTCAAAGGCACGACTGGGCTCGATCTGATTCGTCTCTGTCCAACTTTCGAAGGCAGCGCCGCTCGTTTCTGTCCGACCTTCGAAGGCACGACTGGGCTCGATCTGATTCGTCTCTATTCGACTGTCGAAGGCAGCGCCACTTCGGTTTCGATATCTGATCATGGCTTCTGCCTGGCGCAGCGGCTCCCATCGACTCTAGCTCTCCATCGACTACAGCTGGATGGCAGAAATCAACTCTGGTAAGGCTGCTTGAAAACATTCCTTCATGGCCGCTTGAATGGCTTTCTTCATGTTAAAACTTGAAGTTCCATCGGCTGAAGACGACTGTGGTTGGTTCTCTTCCATAACAGCTAGGGTTTCGTCGCTTAGCTCTGATACCATGTTAAAATATAGAAGAAGAAAAGAGAATAACAATGCACAATTACATGGAAACCCTAGTACAAGGAGAAAAACCACGATATAAGGATCTTTCTTATTAATTAATCTGATACACTGAATACACAGGGACACAACGTATAAATAGATAGTAGGAAACCCTAGGGGCCTACACAATTACATAAATGCCTCTAGATTAATAACCCTATTTTCAATAGTATAAAATCTAATGTTCCAAGATCTAGATGCCTGTTTCAACCCATAAATGGATCGATTCAGCTTGCAAACTTTTTACTCCTGACCTTAGACTATAAACCTTCTCTTCAAGATTGCTATTCAAAAAAGCAGTCTTGAAATCTATTTTTCATATCTTATAGTCATAATATGTGACTATGGACAAGTGAATTCTTATAGACTTAAGCATAGCAATAGGGAAAAAATTTTCCTCATAGTCAACCCCTTCTCTCTGGGTATAATCCTTTGCTACAAGTCTGGCTTTGAAGGTTTATACCTTTCCAACAACATCTCTCTTTCTTTTATACATCCATTTACACCCTATGGGTTTAATCCCTTCAGGTAGATCTACAAGCTCCCATACTGAATTGAAGTGCATAGACTCCATTTCAAGGTCCATGGCTTTGACCCATAGGTCCTTGCCTACGTCATTCATTGCCTGTAGGCCAATAGATCCTCAACATCATCATCTGGTATATCAACCTGAGTCTCAGTTAAACCAAGTAACGGTCAGGTTGTATCACAATCCTCCCACTATATCAAGGCACTCTCAACAATTGAGAAGGACGAAACTGACCTGAAGTGATGGCTTCTTCATTAACTCTTGATGAAGGCCAACTGCTCAACAATCGTTGTTGATTCTTCAATAGCTTCACTTAATACTGTTGGGTTAATGCCCTAAATCTCGTAGGGTCTTGTAGTTTGTAAAGACTTTGATGAACAAACACTTGTGATTTATAATATATGATGTCTTATTCACTCTGAAGTGATGGCTACTTCATTAACTCTAGATGAAGGACCAGCTGCTCAACAATCCTTGTTGGTTCTTCAATAGCTTCACTTAATACTGTTGGGTTAATGCTCTAAATCTCGTAGGGTCTTGTAGTTTGTAAACACTTGTATGAACAAACACTTTGTGATTTATAATATATGATATTTTATTCACTCTAGTCTATGAAATATGAGAATTTTAGTTGCATTAACCACAAACCAATAAACTAAGACCCATGGTTATCGTTGTAACTTAAGCATGTATGTGGAGACATATAAGTGGATCGTGCTTTAAGTGGTAACCTAAATGGTCTGTAGTATATTGATAAGGAGGGATATCTTATCCTGGTGACACTACGAGTGTGGCCCACTTTGTAGGTGTTACAAATGTTGTAAAGTGCTACAAATGATCTGATCCTGATCATTTATGTATTAGACATGCGAGTATGGATATTCTATACAAAGGAGTTCATATAAGACCGGACCACGAAATGTTTAGTTTCGTTATATAATGTCGTTCATAATTGAGACTTTCATTTCACTAGGATGACCAATGGGTGAGTTGTGAACTCCTGCCTATGAGGGCAGTCCTTTGATTTGCATGGGTTAGAGTGGCCAGATCGCCAACTCAACAAGCCTACCACTTTAGGGATTCGTCTGATTGAGGAGTTGGGAACTCGACTACACAAGAGGGAATTCACTCCTTCCCCGAAGTAAGGGTATGTAGATAAATTGCTCCCTTAAGGGCTGATTCCGGGGCTTGAATAATGTGGTGTCATACCTTCTCTTGGCCCGAGAAGGATTTAGTCATAGTGGGACTATGATCTATTTTTCATTAGAGAAATCAGTGGTACTTAAGGAGTTAGATGTAACTATAGGAGCAAAACGGTAATTTGGCCCAGCTGTACTTACGAGCGATTTGTGAAGGATTATCATACTATTGATTGGTTATATCCAATGGACATAGAAATATATTTGTAGTGCGAAGAATGCAACTATCGGTTTTTAATGGAGTGCTTGGCAATTAACGGATGGTGGATATCGTGATTAAAGAGTTTAGTCAGTTATCCACGCACCGTTGGAGCTTCAAGCTACAGGTCCATAAGGTCCCCTTGGTAGCTCAATGGATTCGAGTTAACAGTCAGTTTTTTGGTTAGTTTGAAATGTTCAAATTAACAAGAGAAAATTTGATTATATATGATAATAATTCAGTTATATATGATATAATTGATATGATGTATTTGATACATTATTTGATTGGAGGAGTTAATATAAATATGATTTATATTAAATGTCATAAAATAGAAAAAGGACTATGATTTATATGTTGCATATGATGCAATATTAAAACTATAGCATATAAATATAATATGATAAGTTAGTTATTGTATTTATTTATAATTTATTAATGATATGATAATTGATATTTCTTTTTCTCAATAACCGACCTTATTGGGTTGTTATATCGGTTTTATGGCAAATTGAGATAAAGAGAAATTTGATTTCAAAATCTTAGTGAACAACACACGACTGATCAGATTCACTATCGAGTTTACTATACGATAGTACTCTTTACTAAACGATCGAGCATCAAGTCTATGCAATAGACCTTCATCCTCTACATGATTGCATCATCGTTCACTCGATCGTTTCCTCCTTCACTTTCTCTTTCCCTCTATCCGAAATAAGCCAGAGCCTACAACTCTTGAATTCTCACACTGAGAATAGCAATGTAATCTTGTGGTTGTGTCTAGTTCTATTCGAGGATCGAGTTTTACTCGCTGGTGTTCGAGGAAGTTCTAGTTGCTCGTTGTGTTCAAGTTTGTTCAAGGGATATATATGAAGAAAGAGTTCTTCAAAGGTATTGTCTCTCTTATTCTTTGTATTTGATTCGAAGCATGCTGTAATTTATTGATTAATGCATAATCTGTTTAGAATGATTGTAAATGTTTGAGTTTTTTCACAATGGAGTTTAGAATGATCAGCTTCCACTCAAAGATCCTCTATATTTAGAGATCCTTCAAATACTATTTTGCTGCATGGTTTATGATCTCTCATGTAGTCTTCCTCTAAAAATGTAGCGTTTGTCAATACAAACACCTTTTTTTCTTGAGGGTCATAGAACGGATCACCTCTCGTTTCCTTAGGGTAACCAACAAATTGGCATAATCTTGAATGAGGTTCCAACTTCTTAGGATTTGTCACTAACACAATGCAGGACAACTCCAGATTCTGAAGTCATGTAAACTCAGTTTACGCCCCCTCAAAAACTCAAAAGGTATTTTAGAAACAATCTTCGAGGGAATATTGTTCAAGATGTGAACTGCAGTCTTTACTACATACCCCTAAAACGAGTTAGGAAATTGAGCATAGCTCATCATAGAACGAACAATATCTAATAAGGCTCTATTTCTCCTCTCTGATACACTATTCGGCTGAGGTGTACCAGGTGCTAAAAGTTGGGATTGAATTCCATGTTCTATCATATGATCCTGAAATTTTAATCTATGTATTCTTCACCCCGAACAGATCGAAGTGTTTTAATCGTTTTACCTAATTGGTTTTCAACTTCAGCCTTTTACTCTTTGAATTTTTCAAAGGGTTCAAACTTATGTTGCATTAGGTATAAGTAACCATACCTCGAGTAGTCATCTATGAAAGAAGTGAAATATGCATACTCTTCCCTAACCTTTACATTCATTGGACCACAAAGATCCGAATGTATGAACTCTAAAGGTTCTTTGGCTCTATAACCTTTTCCACTAAAATGTCTTTTAATCATTTTTCTTTCAAGACAGGATTCACATAGAGGTAATGAATAATCTTCTAACTTGCTTAGAAGTCCATTCTTTACCAATCTTTTGATCCTATCAAGATTTATGTGACCTAATCTCAAATGCCAAAGATACGTATCATTGTTATTTGGAGAAATTCTTCACCTTTTTTATTGAATATACGCAATTTTAAACATCTCATGATTTAAAAGTGCTTTTGATTCAAATGGTCTTAATACATATAAGTTGTCTTCTAGTTTAGCTTAACAAATAGTCAAACCATTTTCCATAATGAACGCTTCATTAGATGAAAAAGAAACAGAGTATGATTGTTCAATTAAACAGGAAATAGAAACAAAGTTCATTCTCATTTTAGGAACAATGTATAAGTTTTGTAAAACAAAAATCTATTTCCAGAAAACAACTTAGCAACTTCACTGCACAAGCTGAAATGGTGTCTCCCGTTCCAACCTTGAGTGTCATTTCACCCTCATCGAGCTACTGGAAGGAACTAATTCCCTGGAAAGAAGAATAAACGTGATTAGTGGCTCCCGAATCATGTATCCAGGCATTATGGTCATATTCCACTAAACAAGTTTCGAGGACCTGTAACCTCATACCCTAAAATGGCATAAACTGTCTTTACAACCATTCCATGATTCCAAATGTGTTCTAGTAACACTTTTGGATAGAAAAAAGTTCAAATGTAAGCTGAAGTCTGTACCGCATAACCCCAAAATGAGTCAGGTAAGGAAGCATAACTCATCATAGACCGAACTATGTCCAACAGGGTTTGATTTCTACTTTCTGATACACCATTTTACTGAGGTATACCAGGTGCTGAGAGTTAGGATACTATTCCATGTTCTATCAAATAGTTTTCGAATATTGATCTAAATACTCTCCACCTCGATCAGGTCGAAATATTTTAATTGTTTTATTTAATGCATTTTCTACTTCAGCCTGAAACTCTTTGAAATTTTCAAAAGCTTCAGACTTATGTTGCATTAAATAAACATACCCATATCTAGAATAATCGTCCATAAAAGTGATGAAATATTCAAATCCTCCTCTTGCCTTAATATTTATCAGATCACAGAGTTTTGAATGTACAAGTTCTAAGGGTTCTTTGGCTCTATGACCTTTTCCAGTAAAAGATCTTTCAGTCCTTTTGCCTTCAAGGCATGACTCACACATAAGTAAAGAATTTTCTTCTAACTCACTTAGAAGTCCATTCTTGACCAGTCTCTCAATCCTATTGAGATTTATGTGTCCAAATCTTAAGGGCCAAAGCTGGGCATTTTTCTTAGGAGAAATTTTAACTCTTTTATTCTGAGTTACCACAGTTTTAAACAATTCGTTATTTGGGAGGGCTTTAGTTGCTAACGGTTTTAGCATATAAAGATTATCTTCGAGATTTGCAGAACAAATATATATCATTTTTGTAAACAAACACTTTATTTACATAAAATGAAGCAAAATAAATTTGTTCTAATAGGCACTTTACAGAAATAAGGTTCCTTTTCAAACTTGGAACCACAAATACATTATCTAGTATAATATTTGATTTCTATAAACAAAGTCGAAGTCCTCTCATTGTCGTAGCTGAGACGACGTGCCCAGTTCCAACATGCATCGTCATCTCTTCAGTCTCCAGTTACCGTCGTGAACTAATTCCTTGGAATAAAGAACAAACATGGTTAGTGGCTTCTGAATCTATTATCCAGGCCGAATCATCATTCTCCACTAACTAAGTCTCCAAAACAAGTAAATCATATTTACTTTGTTTGGCCTGCTTATTTTCTGTCAAGTATTTGAGACAATTCATCTTCTAGTGTCCTTCCTGATTGCAATGGAAACAGTTCCCTTTGCAGCCTTGGCCTTCTTGTCCTTTTGGGCAGCAGCTGGTGGAATAGTTTTCCCCTTTTCACCTTTTTTCTTCTTCCACTTTTTGGTGCCGGAAGAAGAAGGCACAGACTTAGTTCCAGAGGACAATACTCTATAGAACTTTTTAGAGGACAAGGCAACATTTGCCTCACCCTTCTGTTCCTTAGATTTCATTAAGAATTGGAAAGTCTGTAGCTCGTTGAGCAAGGTGGTCAGGTTGTAGTCAATCCTGTTCATAACAACATTGCTGCAAAACTGTAGGAAACTTTCAGGTAAAGATTCCAAGATGAAGCTAACCTGACTGGCCTCATCAATGACTGACCCATTCATCTCCGTCACGTTGAATTGGACCATCATGTTGAGAACATGTTCTCTAACAGATTCCCCTTCTTGCATACAGCCATTGAAGATGTTTTTCAGAGCGTCGTGCCTAAGTTGTGTGGACAATTTTTCCAACATCCCCCACAGGGACTCCATGTTCTCACGAGTAGTGATCATGGGCTCATTTTTCTTGGCCAAGTCTTCAGAAAGGCTTGCCAAGTTATACACTTGGGCCTTTTCATTTGCATGTATCCAATGCTCATATGCCCCCCAAACGTTTTAAGTGGCATTTTGAGCTGGTATAGAAGGACAATCCTCTATAAGGATAAATCTCAGGTCATTAATGATTAAAATTGTGTTGATTGTGTTTTTCCATGTAGTATAGTTTTCCCCAGTAAGTTTATCGGCGGCGAGTAAATTTAGCATTGCAGAAGTCATTATGTAATTTGCTAAAATATACAATTTATTTATATTAGTATTCAAGCATTACCCATTTGGAAAAACCAATCAAATTTAGCAAAATAATTTAATGCACCTTATGTGACATCTATTTTGCAATGATGTTTCAATGAAGCAGGGTAAAGGCTACCATAGGGTGATCAGGTACCCTTTAACTGAAATAAGACCATCTCAACTAATATACAGAACAACTCATTGTTACTATAAATATCAGTCACCATTGTTCGGTCCAGAAAATGTTAACGGGCTTAAACTTTCTTATATGTGTAACCCCTCATTTTAAATTCTAGAGTTCTGCTCCAATGAACCAACCGTAGGGAAAAATCGATTGGGGCAAAAACTAAAGCAATTCTATCCATTTCTAGAGTTTGAGTAAAAAGTCATTCAAATGCCATCTATATGGAGATACAAGCAAAGGTGCCTTGAGTTTGAGCATGAAAATTTACTATAAACTAATCAGAGAGATCGTTTGATGTTTTGACACATGTCCCACTTCCACTTACTATAAACATACTCTCCATTCATCTTGGTATTGACCTATATAAACACCACCCGTAGAGGGACACAAGCAAAGGTGCCTCGAGGCTGAGTATAGATCTCATGGTGTAAACTTATAGGGAGAAACGTGAAAAAGGGAAAATGAAGTATCATATACCCCGTTTTCCTCCCACTGAGTGTTTTAACTAGGGTTATTTAACTTAGAAAAATACTTTATTTTTACTAAATGTTTGTTTAAATTTACCCAAAAGTAACACTTACTTTGGATAGTTAAACAACTTTGATTAATGTTCATTAAACACTTTAATAAAATTTAATCAATGATTGCATGCTTCTAGCAAATCTATCTAATTCACCTTTCCAGGCTAGTTCCCAAATACCCTAGCCTAGACAGAATTAGCCTTAGACAAAAGGTTCCTTATAGATATGTTTTCTACCAATTTAATATTTTAACTAAAACCAATTTAGTCCTATTAAACTGATTAAAAGATTAAACTTATTTCTAATCTCATTAGAAATGTGATATTAGGTCTATGTGAATCATGTTTTAAAACTATTTTAAAAAATGATTTTAACCTAACGTTTGCATGCAATTCTGAATTATTGATTTTAATTTCTAATTTCATTTAATTATAACCTTTATAAAAGAAATGAAATAAATTAAAACCAATTATTGCATGTAAAAGCATACTTGGGTAAATTATAACAATTATAAAATAACCTAAAGTAGTGCGATGTTTCATGCATTTCCATTTTATTACTAAACATACATAACACTTATATACTAAAGTAATGAAATAATTAATAACATTCATCCATACATTCAAACTTTATATTATAAATTTTATAATATATAGTTGCATGATTTAATTTTATAACATGTTTCATGCATCATATTCCTCTTCTCTAAATTGGTCACAAAAATGCTTGGAAACGCAAACTCCAAAAATTGCAACAAACCAAAATGGCCACCACCACAAGAGAGTATGTTGGGTTATATGTCCTAAAATTCGCAATTTGTAAAATTAAACATATTTTATTATCAATAAAGACGTTATTCAAAATTTCTTCAACAAAGTTGTTAATGAATTTGTAAATTGCATTTGTAAAGACTAAATCTAATAAACTAAGATCCATGGCTATTATATGAGTACTTGAACTTTATGTGGAGACACAAAGATGGATCAAGTTTGAGTAAATAGCCAAAACGGTCTATAGTATATGAATAAGGTTAGGTACCTTATTCTGGTAACACTATTGGATACGGCCTACTCTGTAGTTGTTACAATCTATTGTAAGGTACTACAAAAGAAGTGATCCTGATTTGTTCATGTATTGACATGAAGAGTGGGGGCGTCCTATGCAATGAGTTTGGTAAGATCAGATCAAGAAATAAGTCACTCTTACTTTATAACGTTGTTTACTATTTAAAGACTGACTATTTCGCTTAAATGACCTAGGTTACTCAATCTTAATTCTGAGCTAACTATGAACTTCTATTTATTTGGGATTATCCTTAAATTTGCATAGGTGAGAGTTGACTCAATAGCGTCGGCTCAATAAGCCTCCCATTTCAGGGGTAAGCGGGTAGATAGTTGGGGACATAAGGTGCAAGAAGGAATTCACACCTACCCGATTCAGGGATAGGAAGAAGATTGTTCTCTTAAGTGTTGAATCCAGGTCTTGAACAAGGGACTCCACCCTCTCATTGGCCCGAGAGAAATTCGGTTTTATATTTGAATCACAAACCAATTGTTCATTAGAAGATCAGTGGAACTTAAGGAGCAAGATGTAATTTTGGGGGTAAAACAACATTTGATCCAGCCGTTGTTACAAACAACCTGTGAATGGTCGACTTATTGATTATGGTTAAATCAAGTGGAAACTATATATCTACAGTGAGAAGAGTGCAACTATCGAGCTATAGTGGTGTGACTCGATAGTTAACGAATATTGATTAATTTGGTCAAAGAGTTTTAACTAATTAATTTCAAATTGTTGGAGCTCATGATCTGTAGGTCCATAAAGTCCCTCTACTAGCTCATAAAACATGAACATCTTGGATTAGTAAATTGAGTGAATTTGAAATGATTTCAATTTGAAGTGTTCAAATTGGATTTCAATTTGAAGTGTTCAAATTGGATTTCAATTTGACATGTTCAAATTGAATTTAGGATTTGAATTTGAATAGTTCAAATTCAAATCAGAGTTTGTATAACTATATTTGATATAATTAATTAACGTTTAATTTATTAAAATTAAACGAAATTGGAGAATTTATAATATTTAAATATTAATTACATGAATAGGATTCATGTTTAAAATTAGGTGTGTGATTAATTTAATATTTGATATTAAATTATTATTTAATCAATTAAATTTGTTTAATTATTAAAATCAAATTATCAATTTTGATTCAGTTTGAGAAATTGGATTTTAAAATTTTGAATTTAATTAATTTTAGAATTAATTAAATAAGATTTTAGTTAATTTTTAAATTAATTAAAATTAGAAATTAAATTGAACATTGAAAAGATGGTGGAGACATCCAAACCTCTTCAAGTAGAAGGTGGATTCATCAAGATTATCCCACCTAGCCCACTTTCTTCATCAATTGGATGTGGCATTGACTATCCTCATCAGGGCTTGCATGAAGAGGAGGAATAAAACTCCTCAATTTTGGCAGATTGAGTGGGTTACTGGTGACTAGAAATTAGTTTCGCAGTGTTCTTCTTCTTCACCATCAAACCCACTCCATTCCCTTCACAAATTCAGCTCAATTATGAGTTCCACCACTAAAATTCAAGGCTGAGAATAGTAGAGAGGATCTCTTGGTGGTTCATTAAAGATTTAGAGCTGGGAATTCGTGAAGAGCAACTTGGATTGGAGGAATTCTTCAGAAGTATGTGTTGCTTGAAACCCTTTTCTGAATTTTTTTATTTTACACTCTTAGAACTCAAATTAAACGTAATTAGAATGTTTATTGGTTCTGATTGCTTCCGTTGCTTACTTCTTTATTCCTTCAGAGTCCTCTGTATTCTCTGTAGGGGATGAGAAATACATGAGGTGTGGGCTTCCTATTTTTTATATGAGGGAAGATGGATTTTAGAGAGAGAATTTCTTTTTGCAAGGAGATTTTGGAAAAATCAAAGAGAGTAAATGTTTTCCACACTATCTATTAAAAATTATGTGAAGAAGACGATGGCCTCCACAAATTGCAACCACCCCACTCATCACATATTCCTAGAGAGAATTAAGAGGAGGGAAGTTATTTCCCTCCCTTTAATTTAAATATATATATATATATATATATATAACTATATGTTATATCATATATAACACATAACCTATAATTTTATATTGTATCAAATACAATATAATTTATAGTTTGTTTCTCTCTCAATAATACATGATATTTAATATAAGTCATATTTATACTAAATTTAATTACATGAATCTCATCCATATAATTAATATTTGAATCATATTCAAGTATATAATTCCTCTCAAATAAAATTTATATTATAATGTATCAAATACACTATATTAATTATATCATATATAACTAATTCCCGCAATTAATTTGAACAAGTCAAATTAATCCAAAAATGATTCTCAATAATCTCTGCTGAGCTACAAGGGGACCTTATGGACCTGTAGAATGAAACTCCAATGGTACTTGAATAATTAATTAAACCTCTTTAATTAAATTATTCAACATCCATTAACTGTTGATCATTCCACTAGAGATTGACAACTGCACTCTTTACACTATAGATATATTCCTGTGTCCATTGAATATAACCAATCAACAATGCAATGACCCTTCACAAATTGCTCGTAAGTACAGCTGGACCAAAGTTACCTTTTTGCCCCTGTAGTTACATTTAACTTCTTAAGTACCAATGATCCCTCTAATGAACAATAAGTCTTAGTCCAACTATGACCCAACCCCTCTGGGACTAACAGAGGGTGTGGCGCCACATTGTTCAAGCCCCAGAATCAACCCTTAAAGGAGCAATTTATCTACTTACCCAATATTAGGGAATGAGTGAATTCCATCTTATATAGTTGTGTTCCCAGCTCCCCAATCAGATGAATCCTCAAAATGGTAGGTTTATTGAATCGACAATTTGGCCACTCTTACCCATAAAAATCAAAGGACGGCCTTCATAGGCAGGAGTTCACAACTTACTCGGGATTCATAAGAATTTAATACTTTAATCCTATTCAAATATTTCTCTCTTAATTATAGATCAAGTCTATAATTAACCATATTATATTAATCTTATTAATATGTTATTCCATCAATTGATTTGAACAATTCAAATCATTCCTCTTTTCCTTTAGTGAGCTAACAAGGGGACCTTATGAACATATAAATTAGAAGCTCCAATGATATGAGATTAATTAATTAAACTCTTTAATTAAGTTAATCAATATTTATTAACTATCGAACACTTCATTAAAGATCGATAGCTGTACCTTTCGCATTGTAGATATATTTATGTGTCAATGGATATAACCAAAAACAACAAGTTAATCCTTCACGAGTGTTCGTAACACCAACTGGGTCAATTTACCATTTTACCCTTGGGTTACCTCTTTATTCTTAAGTACCAGTGTTCCTCTAATGAACAACCTATTTATGGTCCAAGAAATTAACAGAAACCCCTCTCGAGCCAATGAGAGGGTAGGACCCTTTGTTCAAGTCCCGGAGACATCACTTAAGAGAATATTCATCTACTTACCCTGAAGTCGGGAAAGGGTGAATTCCATCTTGTATTATTATGTTCCCAACTCCTCACTTGGTCTTGTCCCCAAAATGGTAGGCTTATTCAGTCGGGGAACTGGTCACTCTCACCCATACAAATCAAAGGACAATCCCTCATGAATAGGAGTTCATAATACACTCAGGATTAAGACTAAGTTGCCTAGGTCATCCAATTGAAATAGAAACCAAACTAGTCGACATCTTTACATCTAGTGGTTACTATTTTGTGGTCTGGTCTTATGCAAACTCATTGCATAGGATACCTTCACTTGTGTGTCACCTACATGAACGCGTTGGATCATTGTGTTTGTATCAAATACAAAGTGGGTCGTATCCATAGTGTCACCAGGATAAGGTACCCACCTTTATCTTTATACTATAGACCCTTTAGACTATTTCTTGAATATTGATTTGTATATGTCTCCACATATAGTTGAAGACTCATAAGAAAAACCCTGGATGTTAGTTTATTATATTTAGGGTTATTATGAAAAAACAGAATACAACACAATCAATAACATTTATTGAATTAACATCGACAACTTTTTATTGATGATGATTAATTGATAACATTTACTATCTACGAGTTTTAGGGCATAAAATCCAACACAAAACTCTTATTGAGAAATTGTCAAGGCGTTCCATCTTACATTTACAGACTGATAGGGGTCCTAAGGAGGAGAGTTTAAATCATTTATACCATTACTGCATCAATATGGTATAGAACATCATATATCATGTCCTCGTACTTCTCAACAAAACGGTATTGTTGAGCAAAAACATTGACATATTATGGATGGGGATCTTGCTCTTCTTGCTCAAGCGTCTTTACCTTTAAAATTTTGGGATGAATTTGCCACTGTTGTTTATCTTATAAATAGATTATCAATCCATGTTCTGCAAACCATAAGTCCATTGGAGAAGTTATTTGGTCTCAAGCCCAACTATCCTTCTCTCAAAGTTTTTGGGTGTAAGTGCTTTCCATGTTTACGTTCTTATAATACTCATAAACTTTCCTTCGTTCTCAGCCATGTACTTTCATTGGTTATACTAATTCTCGTAAAGGTTATAAATGCCTTGCTTCTGATGGTCGCTTCTTTATTTCTAGACATATTATTTTTTATAAGTCATCTTTCACATTTGCAAATTCTTCTATGAAATCTTGTTCTACATCTAATAAAGTTTTATTACATCACGTTCCTTCATTATCATCTTCTATACCAATGACGAACCATAATGTAAATAGTCAATCTTCTGTTCTAGTTTATGATAATATTGACTATCCAAATCCTACTAATGTGCATCCTTTAAAGGTAGAATTTGTTGATCATTTTTAGGGTTAGGATACCTCTACATCTACAAAACATACTGCCTTTTAGCACACTGAATTTGTTCCTACTCAAAATCAGCCTTCAAGTATTGCTTTTATTCGGCCACCATTGTTTTCTACTCATCCAATGCAGACACGAGGTAAGAGTGATCTTTAAACCCAAAGTTTATCTTATTAATTAAACTCAAACTAAACCATGTGATGTTAAATAAGCTTTAAAACATCCTTACTGGAAACATGCTATGGAAGAAGAATATCATGCCCTATGAAAAATAACACTTGGGATTTAGTTCCTCATACTCATGACAAAAAGATTACTGGTTGCAAATGGATTTTCAAAATAAAACAACATTCTGATGGGTCTGTTGCTCGATATAAAGTGCATTTAGTGGCTAAATGATTTCATCAAACTTCTGATATTGATTATATAGAAACTTTTAGTCCTATTATGAAACTCGTAACTATTCATGTCCTGTTAACTCTTGCTTTAATGAAGGGTTGGTCTATTCGACACCTTGATGTAAATAATGCCTTCCTTAATGGTCAAATCACTAAAACTGTTTTTATGGAGCAACCTTCTAGTTTCAAATAGATTAGTAATATTCCAATGGTTTACAAACTCAAGAAGACCTTATATGGTCTTAAACAGGCTTCACGTGCTTGGTACGAACGAAGTTCTAACTTTCATTCACTTGACTTTCATACATCCAAAGCTGATGCTTCATTTTTTATGAGAACAACTTTTTCCTATTGTTATATTTTGATCTATGTCGATGATATTATTATCATGGGTAGTTCTTCTACTGAAATAGATTGCTTGGTTAAATCTTTGCACAAAAATTTTGCTCTTAAGGATTTTAGATCTCTAAGCTATTTGTTAGGTGTTGAGGTTTCTTATCGCAGGGCAAGAGATATGTTTTTATCTCAATCCAAATACATAATGGATTTGCTTTCTAGGACAAAGATGAATGATGTTAAACCTATTGCTACACCCATGGTAAATGGTCCTATTCTTTCTACTAGGCAAGGAAAACTATTTCAGGATACTTTTCTATATCGAAGTGTGGTTGGTGCATTGCAATATGCTACAATTACGCATCCTGAAATTTCTTATAGTGTTAATAAAGCCTAACAGTTTATGCAAACTCCTACTGTCCTTCATTGGCAATTGGTCAAAAGAATTTTGAGATACCTTAAGGGAGTTGTTGATCATGGTTTACTATCGAAAACTCCTTGATAAAGCCTTTTTGGTGTCATTTAATTTTGAAAAAGAGCCACGAATCAAAAGAAAATTTATACTACTGAACTACTCCTATTACTACAAAAACGTAGCAACAGTGGTAAGTACGAGTCGAACCATAGGAAGGCATAGAATTAATTCTCTCTTAAACTAAATTTGACTGTGAAAAACAGTCAAAAGGGGCTTTTGGTTTTGGTTGATTTGAAAGCATGCAGGAAAATAAATAGCAAGGGATAAATGTAAACAGTAAGTGGTTCATCTAGTTCTCAAATCAAGTTAGGCATTCAATGTAATTTCGATCATCGTTCTCAGCCAATTGACTATGCAATCAAATTGTGCATGCATAACTACTCACTCGATTCAATCTAACTAGCTTCTACAAAGGCGGACAACTAGCATGAATCTAATTGAGAAGGCGTCCTAATTATTAATTAAGGTCGAAAAGGCCATACCCTAACTAATCTATATGCTTCTAAATTTCATTGGGTTCGATAGCGGCCATATGGAACTAAAAACACATGCATTCACATTTAGGATTCAACTATGTCAATTATATATCAGGAAGCCATATTCAATTAACCAATTTTATTTTTTAACCTAGCAACTCATGCATCTAGAAATAGCCATCAAATGCACAATTTACTATTGCTACTTATGACCTTAGCAATACATTAATATGCAAAAATAAACTTAAACAAGATATTCATGAAAATTGTGACAAACTAAGAATCGATTAGCATACATAATTAAGCGTGAAAAGTCAACCTCAATAATTATGCTTGGGAATTTAAACCGATTAAAAAAAACACAATTTTGAATTGCAAGAATTAATTAAAACAGGAAACTCAAGAAATTTACATCGAACCTTGATCATAGAAACTAGATGAAGATTAACTCATAAATTCATAAACAAATTCAAGAGTTCAGGCCAATATATGTGTACAATCCAAAACAAAACTAAAATTTAACCTAATGATACTGAAAACATTAAAGGGAAAAAAGATAGTAAAACCTCTCTTTAACCTCCATATCCTCCAAGTTCATATCTCTTTTGAAGGTACTCTAACGGGAGAGAGAACCTTGAGCAGAAACGGATCGACCAAATTTCATTTTTATTGAATATAATATTTTACAGTAAACAAGTAACAAGATATGCATTTAATTATAAATTACAGCATGCAAAAGAATTAAAGGGTTTCAAGAAACCTCACCTTTGAAGACCTTTCTTCACATTTTTCCTCGAACAAATCACGAACTCCTTGAAGACTTTCTTCAAGAATAACCTCGAACATGAACGAACACTACCACAAATGTTTCCTTGATATTCGAACCTATGAGTGGTGGGCTCTGGCTATTTTGGATATGAGGGAAAACTTAATGGAGATAAGGAAAGATTGATAACTCTCTCAAAACTCAAACACACAACACTTCTGTAGTTTTTTCTTTTATGTCTCAATCGTTCAACAACACTTTCAAGAAGAAGAAACTTTTTCTTTTTAACTTGCCANCCCACCACCCACTTACGTGGGTGGAGAGAAAAGAAGGGGAAAAGAGTTGTAACTCCCTTTCTTATTATTAAAATAATAATAATAATATAAATATAAATATGATAACTAGCTTATCATATTATATATATTAAATTATATGTTATATTTGATATAACATATAACCTATAGTTTTAATATTGTATCACATACAATATAAACTATAGTTTATTTTCTATTTTATACGACATTTAATATAAATCATATTTATATTAAATTTAACAACTATGAATCCAATTCATAAAAACTATATTTGAATCTCATTCAAATATTTATTTCCTCCCATTAAATTATAACATATCAAATACATTATGACAATTATATCACATATAATTGAAACAACTTAATTATATCATATATAATTAAATCTCTCTATTAATTTCAACAATTCAAATTAATCCAAAAACTTATTCTCAACTAATTCTATTGATCTATCAAGGGGACCTCATCGATCTGTAGCTTGAAGCTCCAATGATACATGAATAATTAATTAAACTCTTTAATTACATTATTCACCATCCATTAACTGTCGGGTACTCCACTAAAGACCCACAGCTACACTCTTTGCACTACAGATATATTTCTATGTCCATTGGATATAACCAATCAACAGTATGATGACTCTTCACAAATTGCTCGTAAGTACAACTAGGCCAAATTACCATTTCTCCCCTATAGTTACATCTAACTCCTTATGTACCACTGATCCCTCTAATGAACAATAGATCATAGTCTAACTATGACTAAAACCCTCTCGGGCTAGGAGAGGGTGTGGCGCCACATTGTTCAAGACCCGGAATCAGCCCTTAAGGGAGCAATTTATCTACTTACCCCTGCCTCGGGGAATCAGTAAAATCCATCTTGTGTAGTTGTGTTCCCAGCTCCTCAATCAGACAAATCCCCAAAATGGTAGGCTTGTTGAGTCGGGATCTGGCCACTCTCACCCATACAAATTAAAGGACCGTTCTCATAAGCAGAAGTTCACAACTCACTCAGGATTCAGATCATGTTACCTATGGTCATCCTGGTGAAATGTAAGTCTCTATTATGAACGGCGTTATATGGTGAGACTAAACATTTTGTGGTCTGGTCTTATACAAACTCCTTTGTAGCTCGCATGTCTATATATTAATGATCAGGATCAGATCATTTATAGCACTTTACAACAATTGTAACACCTACAAAGTGGGTCATACTCATAGTGTCACCAGGATAAGGTACCCAGCCTTATTCATCTACTACAGACCATTGAGGTTATCACTTAAACATGATCCACCCGTATGTCTCTGCATACATGTTTAAGTTACAAAGATAACCTTGGATGTTTGTTTATTGGTTTATGGTTAATGCAACTAAAATATCATAAATTTTATAGAAAATAAATAAAATATCATATGTTTTATTAAATACACAATGAGTTTGTTCAATAATGTTTACAAACTATAGGACCCTATAAAATTTGGGGCATCAACCCCAACACCTTTAGCATCCAAGAATTTTCAGCATAAAAATTGACCTAAAATTGAAGAAAGGAATTTATAGAGTTCAATCGCGGCGTTGCAACGCTGCCTTGTGATTGGGTTAAAGATGGTACGCGCGCACGCGGCCTATTAGCATCAAAGGATCCGGAGCATTGCAACGTTGTTAGCAGCGTTGCAACGCTACCTTGCACACTAGCTTTCTATCTTCTAGCATCAGGCGAGTGTCAGACTTAGGCAAATGTTGAGCATTGTGATGCTGAAATAGGGGTATTTTGGTCATTTTTGCTCCTTTGAAGCCCAGATGCTCAAATCAACTCCAATTTAATTCAAACTAACCCTATTTAGCTCCAAGTGCTCGATTCTACCTCATGATGGCTCGATATCTACAAAATAAGATAATTAACATATAAAATATCAACGAGCTCGAGTTAAGCTAGGAATTATAACTCTTTTTTAGAGCTATCGCTCCTACACATTTAACTTTGACTGGTTATGTTGATATCGATTAGATGTCTGTTCTTGATGAAAAAAAGTCCACCTCTGGGTTTTGTGTCTCTTTTGGAGGTAACTTGATTGCTTGGGGATCAAAAAAGCAATCTATTATTTCAAGATCAAGCACAGAAGTTGAATATAGGTTCCTTGCTTTAGTTGCCACTGAATTGGTATGGATTTGTTCTCTTTCAAATGATTTACATGTTTTATCTTATACTCCTATACTCTGGTGTGATAATTTGAGCATTGTTCATCTAAGTGTTAATCATATATTATACTCTAAAAACTAAATATGTTGAGCTTGGCATTTATTATGTTCGAGATATTGTGCTTAAGAAACAGATTGATGTGCGACATCTTCCAACATCCAAACAAATTGCTGATATTCTAACCAAATCTCTGTCAGCATCTATAAAGCTCAAGATCAAGCTTCAGGTGGTTTTAAGGTAGCCTACTAGTTATGTTAATAAGCCAACTCATCATTTGATGATCTGTTTTGTATCGACCCAAGGGCCCATTTTATAAGGGTGCCTTTTTCATTGTTTTTCTGATTCCCTTCCGTAAATAATACGGTTATTTTAGGATATTACTCAGTGTGGGTATGTCTAGCATTTTTTGCAAGAGTTTTTATTCCCGGATTTTTTCTAACATTTTTTGCAAGAGTTTTTATTCCCGGATTTTTCTTATATAATGGCTCTATATCTTCCCATTGATATAATGAAAATATAAGGTTTTCTCTTGCATCTCTGATTTCTTCTTCTTCCATACTTCTGTTATGATTTTCATCTTTATTTTCAACAAACAAGACTTTTTTATAACTAGCATTTTCGATTATGCAATTCTTTTTATCAAATACGGCTCTAAATCCTTTATCACTTAATTGACTAATACTAAGCAATTCATGCTTTAAACCATTAACTAAAATCATATTTTCAATCAAAATAGAAGATTTATTTCCTATATTACCTTGACCAATAATTTTACCTTTCTTGTTGTCACCAAAGGTTACCATGTCTCTATCTTTTTTCGAGAAAGAGATAAACTTGGACTGGTCTTCAATCATGTACCTTGAGCAACCACTATCCAAGTATCACATATTTTTCTTGGAGGCTTTCAAACAAACTAACAAACAAAAAGTTTAAGTTTGATTCTTTGGTACCTATACTTGTTTGGGTTCAAGAGTGTTAGCATTTATAAACTCAGGGATCCATTTCATTTTTGCATTGGCATTAAAGCATTGGATCTAGACAAATAACAAGAATGAGCTTTATGTCCATATTTGCCACAAGAAAAAAAAAACAACATTATGTAAGGATTTATCTCTAACAACAAATTTATGCACTTTACTCTTCTTGGAGAAATTTTTTTTTTGGAGTATTGTAAAACTCTACTCTTTGAGAAAAAAATTCTTTTTGAAGGAATAGTGACAATTTAAAGCACTTAGGTCTAGTATAACCTTCAATACCACAATTATGACATATAGGCACATAACTAGATTTAACATGATTAGATACAACATTAGACATATTAAGCTTAGGCACAATAGGAGATTATTTAACAAATACAGTTTTAGAACTTGGAGTAGAATATTCATCAATATAGCCTGAACTTTTCTTATCACCAAAATGCTTGGCTACTTCAATTATTTTGTCCAATTTTTGAGCACCTATTGTTAACTTTTTAATAGACTCTTTAGCTTTATCAAATTCTTTCAAAAAATTTAATTTTTTTTTAAGTGATTTAATCAAATTATCCTTTTCACAACCATCCTACTCAAGAAATCTAACTTTAACAAGCAATGCATTTTTCTCATCACAATCACAAACATGTTTATCACAAGAAACATTTATTCCATAAATTTGTACAACATGCTTATTCTCGTTAAAGCAAGCAATTTCATCAAGTAAAAACTTATTTTCCTTAGTCAAATTATTGTATTTCTTCTTAAACAAAACATATTTTGAACTAAGTTTTTCTATGTTATTTTGCATACTTTCAAATGCTTCAAATAATTTATCATAAGAAGGAGATTCTAAAGTTACCTCATCAAGTTCGTCATTTTTGTCACTATGAGTCATGAGGCCAAGATGTGCCACTTCTTCACCATCAATTCCACTTTCACTTTCATTATTACCATCCTAAGTAGCCTTCATTGCATTCTTCTTGGATTTCTTAGATGATTTGAGGAGTGGACAATCCATTCTTCTATGACTCGACTTTTTGTATTCATTACAAATCACCTCATCCTTTTTGCTCTTCTCACTTTTTTATTCTCTTTGGGTAGATAGGTGTTTCTTGAATTGCTTCTTCCTCTTGATTAAATTTTTGTATTTACATGAGAGATAACCAATATCATCTTCATCAAGGGCATCCTCATCTTTGGAGTTAACTTCCAAGGAGATGGTCTTTAACGCAATACTCTTCTTTTTGGACTTATCCTCCAAGTGCTCCTTCATAGCGATCTCATGGGTCATGAGTGAACCAATGTGTTCCTCCAATGGAAGTTTGGTGAGATATTTTACTTCCTGGATTGCCATCACCTTTGCTTCCCAAGTCTTGGGTAGAGATCTAAGGATTTTCCTAACATTCTCGGAGGTTGTATAGACTTTACCAAGTCCCTTCAAAGCATTAATATTGTTAGTAAATCTAGTAAACATATCAATAGACTCATTAGCATCCATCTTAAATAATTCATAATTATGAGCAAGCATGCTAATTTTAGACTCTTTAACTTGATTTATTCCTTCATGAGTAATTTCAAAAGTATTCCAAATTTCTTAAGCAGAAGAACACATAGATATTTTATAAATTCATTTTTGTTAAAGCACAATACAAACAATTAATAGCCCTAGTATTAAATAACACATTTTCATTTTATTTTCATCATACTCTTTTTCTAATTTAGGCTTATCAACATTATCAACCTTTTTCATGGGAAAATATGGACCTTTAGCAATAATTAACTACAAATTATAGTCAATAAATTGTAAATAAATTTTTATTCTAGCTTTCCAATTTGTATAATTTGAACCATCAAAGTAATGAGATCTAGAGACAGATTGACCTTCTACAATTCCATTTGTAACTAGGTTTGCCATAATGCTCTAACAATAAAGTTTATCAAGAAAATTAAATTTCAAGATGAGCAACCTCACTTCGATGCCGATTGTTGGACCGATATGGCAACCCTAAAGGGGGTGAATAGGGTTTAAATAAAATTTTTGAAAAATATGCTCAATTTAAACTAAATAAATAATTTGTAAATAAAATTAATAAAAACCCTAACTGATGCTAAATAGCAAGATTGATAAAAATTATATACCAATATACTTAATCAATCTCAATCAACAAAAGCATACAATTAAAATTAAATGAACAAATAATTAAAAAAGAGTTAGAGATTAAGACACCATACTTTTTATAGTGGTTTCGTCAAACTCGACGTACATCCACTTTTCTAAGCGCCCCTTGGGATTTCAATTGAAAACCTCCTTTGACTCTTTCCATGGATGAAAGTCGAACCGCTACTTTGTTCCTTTTTCGAGTTCATGAGCAAACCTGATCCTTTCCACGGATTAGGATCCAACCATTACAATATTTTTGAAGCTTTAAATACACACAATAGACTTTCTAAATAGAATGAGTATACAAATTTGAGTTCACATTCTTTAATCCTCACAATACAATAAAAATTCTCTCAAGAATAAGATGAAAAGAAAGGAAATTAAGAGCTTTGAGAGAGATCAACAATGGTGAACTTTTACAATTTTTTAGGATTGTAGAGTTATAAAAAGTTGAAACAATTTTGATGAATATGAAGTATAAAAAGAGAGGGAAATGAGATAAAAATTAGATTTCAATTTGGGACATTGTATAGATCAAAAAGTGAAATGGAAGGTGGAGACTAAAAGTAAAAAAGAAATAAAAGAAAAATCATAAATATATAATTTTTTTAAGCCTCTAAAAGCAACCTGCATAAGCAAATTTTTCATCTAAAAGATTCATTGAAGTGACCATTGGTCACTTTTTTTAAAAAAAAAATTAAAAACATTACAAAATCGATTTCTTTTAATAACAATTTTTTTTAATCTAAAGAAAATTAAAATATACCAATTGTAAATTTATGGCCCCATGTGTCACTCACTCATAACTCCAAGTGACACTCTCTAATTGGTCCAATTTGATGATTTTGCTGCCACATCACCATATCAGGTCTTTCGTTACACTTTTTTTTTTTTTTGCTATATCTTCTTCGTTTGAACTCTGGTGATTCAAGAGGTGTCATAATCGTTTTTTCGAGTTCTATGTTATGGACTATTCAAAATAATAAAATTATTAGTGAACAAAATCAAGTTGTTTGTTGGGATTGGTGTCCTAATTCTCTCGAAGTCTCGTTGTTTTCTAAAGATACACATTGTTTGATGAATAAAATAAGTGTTATTTAATTCTAGCATTTACTCATATCCAATAAACAAAGCTTCTTGGTTATTTTATGTGAACTTAAGCATGTATATGTGATATACAAGTGGATCATGCCTTAAGTGATAACCTAAATAGGTCTATAGTATAAGGATTAAGGTGAGATACCTGATCTTGGTGACACTATGGATACGACCTGCTTTGTAGAGGTTTGCAAGTGTTGTAAACTACTACAGATGGTAGATCTTGACTATCCATGTCGAGACATATGAACGGGGGTGTCCTATATAAAGAGTTTGTACAAGACCTGAACCACGAGATGACTAGACTCTGTATATAACGCCGTTGATATTAGAGACTTGCATCTCACCTAAACAACCATAGGTGACACGACCTCAATCCTGAGTGTTTTGGGTACTCCTGCCTTTGAGGGCGGTCCTTTGATTAGTATGGGTGAGAGTGGCCAGATTGCCAGCTCAACATGCCTACCTTTTTAAGGACTTGTCTGATCTAGAAGCTGAGAACTCAATCCACAAGATGGAATTCACTCCTTTCCCGAAGTAGGGATAAGTAGAGAGATCGTTCCCTTAAAGGCTGATTCCAGGGCTTGAACATAGTGGCCATAACTTCCCTTTGGAAAAGAAGACTCAGTCATAGTAGGACTATGATTTATGTTCATTAGAGGGATCGGTGGTACTTAAGGAGACAGATGTAACTAAAAGGGCATAACGGTTATTGGCCTAGCTGTACTTACGAGCGATCTGTGAAGGGTTGTCGCACTGCTCATTGGTTAAGATGGACACAGAATATATCTGTGGTAAAGAGAGTTCAGCTATCGGTCTTTAGTGGAGTGTCTGGTAGTTAACGGATGATAGATCCCGTGACTAAAGAGTTTAGTCAGTTATTCACGTACTGTTTGAGCTTCGAGCTACAGGTCGATGAGGTCCCCTTGGTAGTTCAATGGATTCAGTTGAGGATCAGTTCTTGGTATTGATTTGAAATGTTCAAATTGACAAAAACTATTTTGATTATATATGATATAATCGATTTGATGTATGAGATACATCTACTGAAAGATTGATGTAAATGAGATTTACATTAAGTACCATAGAATAGAAAAAGAACTATGGTTTATATGTTTCATGAGATGAAATATTAAAACTATAAGTTATAAATATAGTATGATAAGTTGGTTATCATTTATATTTATAATAATATTAATTATTGGATAATTAATTATTTTTCTTTAATAACCAAGTTAGTGGGTGGTTATTGAATTCATGGTAACCGTGAGTTTAAAAGGAAAATGGTTTTCCTATTTTAAAAAGAAGTTTTACAAACGATTGAAAAAGTTTTTAAGATTTTTCTCTCGGTGCAAAAGAATCTCACAAAGTCATCAAGTAAATACGGATTTACTAAACAATGGCTGAGTGAGCTAAACGATCATGCAGTGGTGAGCTAAACGATCGTGCATTGTTTACTAAACGATCGAATAGTTTTGCAAAAAGATCGGTTGCCCGAAGTAAACGATCGTGTAGTGTCTATAGGCGACAGACCGAGCTAAACGATCGCATAGCTTTTGCTAGACGATCGCATAGCTTTATCTAAATGATTGGGCATCGACCTATACGATAGGTCTCCGCCATCTGCCATTTGCCAGTCGTGTACATGATCGGTGTTTCCTCTTTCGTTTGCCTCATACCAATTTCGAACAGAGCCCACCCTCTGGATTCTCATACCGAGAATACCAAGGTAGCCTGGTGGTGTCAGACTCAACTCGACATTGTCGAGGTTTTCTGGAGGCCGTTCATGTTACAGAAGACTTCGTGATCGAGGCGATCGTTGAGGACGAGCATGAAGTGTTCGTGCAGTGTTGTGATCATGTAGATCGAGCATTCGAGGTTGTTGTTGTTCGAGCGGCCATGCGCATTGGAGAGCAGAGACGCTTCTGCACATGTTCGTATAGTTTTCCCTTTGAGCATTTAAGTTTTACATGCTGTAATTTTTGTATTATTTGTATAACTGCTTGTTTGAAGTCGACTGTAAATGCGTTGCTTATTCATGATTATAATTTGGAATTTATCTTGCTTCCGCTGCTCATGGAAATCTCGCTTCCGATTTCCTTCAATTGTGTCAGAGCAAGGTTCTCTGATATTCCAAATTATAGATCTAAATTGAACGCAGTTTTCAGTCGCGGTGGGTTTTTGCATTTGTAGTTAACAGTATTCTGCATTTGTGGATCAATATGATGAACGTTTCGGGTTTAAATTGCTTTTTTGTTAAAGCTTTAGTTATTACAAAGTGTTAATTATAAGGGCCCCTGTGTTTTTGGATGAAATTAACAATGCAATCGAGTCTGTAATTCAAAATGTTTGAGTTCTTCGAGTCGTTCGTGATGAAGCTTTGACGCATGGCAATGCAGTTCTCAATGAAGAAGAAGACCAAGCGTTGGTCAGATCGTGTAGCCTCAAGTAAACGATCATTGGGATTTAACTAAGCGATCGTTTAGAATTTTTTTTCTACACAATCGTGTAGTATTTTCTAAACGATCTTTTAGCTAATGCTAAGCGATGGGGTAAATCGTTTACTATATCGCATGGCATTGGTTACGCGATCACGTAGGCGCTGGAGGTAGGCGATCATAGTGGGAGCATGCGATGCTCGTCGTTTAGTTGAAGGCGCGCACTAGACGATCGTGTAGTTAGCAAGCTTCATCGCTTAGTTACTACCTATGCGATCGCGCGTATGCGATACGGAGACACTAGCTACTGTCTCTTATACACATCTAGATGTGTATAAGAGACAGACCTATGTGATTGCACGTATGCAATACGGAAGCGCTAGCTAAGCAATCGCTTAGACGATCGCGAAAGGCAGGCATTTTCGGAGCGCGTTAAGCGATCGTGTACTTCAAGCTTCATCACTTAGTAAAGGTACACGATCGTATAGTAAAAGCTAAACAATCGTTTGGATTTTATCTAGTCGATCGTATAGTAGAAGCTAAACAATCGTTTAACTCTGGAGCGCTGGTAAGCGATAGAGCAAAGAGTTTGTTTTATCGTGTAGACGCTCGTGGGGTGCTGATAACGGGTAGAAATGCACGTTATTACAGCGAAAACAAGTAAAACAATGAGGGAATGCGACAGTAAAAATATACAAAATCATGTCCAAAAGCGTTAAACAGAGAAAATTGTAATCGCATGCACCCTTCGCATAAAAATAGCTAATTTACTTATTTTGTGTAGGAAAAATGCGTTGGCACATGATAAATTGTGATCCAAGGAATTAGGCGTCCGCGCGCATTGAAAGATTGCGATCGTAAAGTCATGCGATTGTATGCGTTTGCGAGAAGTTATTCAAGAAGGTGGCCGCATAAAGATGGCGCATCAAGGTGATAGCATAATAAATCATGATGGGGTGGAAAGCTGATGACGGTCAAATCCGAATTTAGTTAACAAGCCGTTAACGACACACTATAACAAGTACACTCAACTTTTCGATGTCCATTAATCGGCACATCAAAGTAGAAGATTTAATAACCTCTCATCATTGCAATCATTAGAGAGAAAAGCTTCTTCACCTTGAGCTCTATAAATACCGAAGGCCACCATCGTTAAAGGATTTCACCATATAACAAGTTAGATCATATACAAAGTAGATAGACGTTAGTCTGTAGTTATTCATATACTTAGAAGGCGGAGGCGAGCGAAGAGAAGAAGACGCCGAGAGGACATTCCTGGACAACTCGAAAGACTATCGGGAAGCGCTATAAAAGGAGAGAGGGTCGACACTTACGAAAGCAAGGATATTCTTCTGGGCAGAGTCGGAGTGAAAAAGACAGTGTAAAAGCCACGGGAAGCAAGACATTGCTACCGGGCTTCTTATCCCTGCTTTCCATTGTTGTTTTGTATTCTGTACTTTATTTATAGAAAATGGATTTCTCATCTCAACATCTGTTCAATCTTTCCACATTTTGCATGAGCAGCTAAATTTTCGAATGGGTTGAGAAGTACTTAGCTAGCATGACCTAAGATCTTCACTTTATACGATCATCTTGTCTTATTTATGTGTCATTCACCCTTTAAAGATACTTGAGAGAGTAGTCTAAAGAAAGAATCTAGACTTGAGAGAGTCAGACTAGAATCCAGGCTTGAGAGAACCAGATTAGAACCGCATAAGCAAGAGATAGAAACTTAGGCATAAGTTCTTTTTGCTATTACGCATCGCATGCACCCTAGAAATAGGATATGATAGTATTCAGTCACCTTGTGTATGTGTGCATCATTCATCATCGCATAGACAAGAATAGAGGCTTAAACATAAGTCCTATCGACATTATCGTATACATCACATGCGTTCTAGAAATAGAAACTATAGCATTTGTATTAAGAGGTGACATGCTATTGTATGTGTGTAGCATGATCGCATAACTTGAACGCAATCTTATAAAGTGTTAGCTAAATCCCTTCTCAACCCGTTCATCGCATACTCATTGTAATTCTTGATTTCATCAACTCTTTACTCGAACCCGTCGCATACGATTTATACTTAAACAAAACACCAACCAACTTATTTGTTTTTGCCACTGCAAAGGAATCAATTTTACTGTCGCATAGTAACTCAGTAGTCCCTGTGTTCGACCCTGAACTTACTAGGAAACCTAGTGAGATTTATACTTGTGTTTTACGAGGAAAACTTGCACGTGTAATGCATAATTCATCACCGCAAATATACACCATAATCGCATCACATTTACAATGCATCAAGTTTTTGGCGTCGTTGTCAGGGACTACGGCAGTAATATTGCGCTAACAGTAAATTCTTTTGATTTTCTTTGTAGCTTTCAACCTTTGTGCACTACCATTCCTTTGGTAAGGGAAGAAGCAAGTGTCGCATGAGCGAAGGACACGTTCCTGAGCCCAACTATAACCCAGAGATTGAAAGAACGTTCCAAGAAGACAGCGAGACAACTGCTGACAACAGCATGAGAGAAATCCTAGAATGGCAGAACAACCGGAAAACATAGTAGTAAATGCGAACAATATCATGGCAACCCCATTCTCCTAGCGAACGACCGCAATAGACCTATCTGGGACTATGCGTGCCCAACCTCTACGATTTCTCCCCAGGAATCATGAAGCCCGCTCTAGACAGATCGAGGTTTGAAATAAAGTTGGTTATGTTACAGATGATTCAGACGGCCAGGCAGTTTGATGGAAGTATGGCGAGGATCCGCATGCCCATCTCCGAAGTTTCATCGAAATCTGCAATACTTTTGTGTTCCCAAACATCTCAGCTGAAGAAGTTTGACTAACGTTGTTCTCATTTTTGTTATGCGACCAAGCAAGGAAATGGGCCTATTCTCTCGAACCAGGGGAGATAAAGTCTTGGAAACAAGTAATAGAGAAGTTCATGAAGAAATACTTCCCCCCGACCGAGAACGCAAGAAGAGGAAGTTGATTACAAATTTTGAGCAGGAAATTGACGAATCGCTTAGCGATGCCTGGGCGAGGTTTAAAAGACTGGTGCGAGATTGTGACTGTCTCCAGATGGAGATATTTTATCACGGTTTGAACCCTGCATCGCAGATGGCTGCCAATGCAGCAGCAGTTGAAGGTCTGCTTGACAAAACGTATGAAGAGGCTAAAATTATCCTTGATCGCATTTCGAAGAATCACAAAGATTGGCACGAAAGCGGTCAACGACTAAAAATTCGAGAAAGTGACGTAAACGATGAGGCCATCGCATCTCTATAAAATTAAATGAATGCGATGATGAATCTAATACAGGGCATCACAATCAACAGCCCTGGAATGTAAAGAGGGCAGGTCAACGCAATCGCTCAGACGAGCACGAGTTGTGCCACGTGTGGAGAAGCGCATCAGATTGAAGAATGTCCAAGGAACTTTTTAAAAAAATACATTGATAAAAACGAGACGGTCCTCCATAACCAGGCGACTTCGATCCGCAATCTTGAAATTCAAATAGGATAGATTGCGGGTGAGCTGAAGAATAGACCGCAAGGGACATTGCCGAGCTCAACTAAGCTCCCTCGCAACCCGGGGAATGCAGGAAAGGAACAATGCCTAACAGTCTCCTTGCTAAGCGAAAGAAGGGAAAGAGCCCACCAGGACCAACCCGAATGCGTTGGAACCCAAGAACTCGTTGACATATGAATCAGAAAAGCCCGAGAAGATGAACCCGAAGTTACGTCCACCTCCAAGCCTCTAGAACACGAAACAGAAGAAGTACAGCTACCACCATTCCCGCAAAGATTGAAAAAGAATCAGAATGAAGAAGAAAAGATCGCTACGGTGGCAGTAACACAAAGGTTAAATACTGTCATCCCATTGAAGATGTGCGACCCAGGAAGCTTCACGATACCCTACTCAATTGAAGGGGTCTACATCGGTCAGGCACTATGCGATCTTGGGGCGAGTATAAATTTAATGCCATTCTCAATTTTCAAACAATTGAATGTGGGAAAACTAACGCCCACGACGGAGACTCTCCAGCTT